>NC_086452.1:286374317-286674317 GCF_028390025.1 Pseudophryne corroboree | reverse complement strand
GAGCGACTGCTGATGCTGACATCTGGTCCGGACTGAAGGACCTGACAACGATTACGGACATGTCGTCTACTGTCACTGCATATGATTCTCTCAACATTGATAGAATGGTGGAGGATTATATGAGTGACCGCATCCAAGTAGGCACGTCACACAGTCCGTACTTATACTGGCAGGAAAAAGAGGCAATTTGGAGGCCCTTGCACAAACTGGCTTTATTCTACCTAAGTTGCCCTCCCACAAGTGTGTACTCCGAAAGAGTGTTTAGTGCCGCCGCTCACCTTGTCAGCAATCGGCGTACGAGGTTACATCCAGAAAATGTGGAGAAGATGATGTTCATTAAAATGAATTATAATCAATTCCTCCGCGGAGACATTGACCAGCAGCAATTGCCTCCACAAAGTACACAGGGAGCTGAGATGGTGGATTCCAGTGGGGACGAATTGATAATCTGTGAGGAGGGGGATGTACACGGTGATATATCGGAGGGTGAAGATGAGGTGGACATCTTACCTCTGTAGAGCCAGTTTGTGCAAGGAGAGATTAATTGCTTCTTTTTTGGGGGGGGTCCAAACCAACCCGTCATATCAGTCACAGTCGTGTGGCAGACCCTGTCACTGAAATGATGGGTTGGTTAAAGTATGCATGTCCTGTTTTGTTTATACAACATAAGGGTGGGTGGGAGGGCCCAAGGACAATTCCATCTTGCACCTCTTTTTTCTTTTCTTTTTCTTTGCATCATGTGCTGATTGGGGAGGGTTTTTTGGAAGGGACATCCTGCGTGACACTGCAGTGCCACTCCTAGATGGGCCCGGTGTTTGTGTCGGCCACTAGGGTCGCTAATCTTACTCACACAGCTACCTCATTGCGCCTCTTTTTTTCTTTGCGTCATGTGCTGTTTGGGGAGGGTTTTTTGGAAGGGACATCCTGCGTGACACTGCAGTGCCACTCCTAGATGGGCCCGGTGTTTGTGTCGGCCACTAAGGTCGCTTATCTTACTCACACAGCGACCTCGGTGCAAATTTTAGGACTAAAAATAATATTGTGAGGTGTGAGGTATTCAGAATAGACTGAAAATGAGTGTAAATTATGGTTTTTGAGGTTAATAATACTTTGGGATCAAAATGACCCCCAAATTCTATGATTTAAGCTGTTTTTTAGTGTTTTTTGAAAAAAACACCCGAATCCAAAACACACCCGAATCCGACAAAAAAAATTCGGTGAGGTTTTGCCAAAACGCGTTCGAACCCAAAACACGGCCGCGGAACCGAACCCAAAACCAAAACACAAAACCCGAAAAATTTCAGGCGCTCATCTCTAATATTTAGCAGTACGGTACAGTAGGCCACTGCTCTACCTACCTCTGTGTCGTCAAGTATACTATCCATTCATACCTGTGGTGCATTTAGTTGTTGTGCGCAGTAGTAGGAGGACAGTGCATAATTTTGCTGACCACCAGTATATAATATATAGCAGTACGGTACAGTAGGCCACTGCTCTACCTACCTCTGTGTCGTCAAGTATACTATCCATCCATACCTGTGGTGCATTTTACTTGTTGTGCGCAGTAGTAGGAGGACAGTGCATAATTTTTCTGACCACCAGTATATAATATATAGCAGTACGGTACAGTAGGCCACTGCTCTACCTACCTCTGTGTCGTCAAGTATACTATCCATCCATACCTGTGGTGCATTTTATTTGTTGTGCGCAGTAGTAGGAGGACAGTGCATAATTTTGCTGACCACCAGTATATAATATATAGAAGTACGGTACAGTAGGCCACTGCTCTACCTACATCTGTGTCGTCAAGTATACTATCCATCCATACCTGTGGTGCATTTTAGTTGTTGTGCGCAGTATATATAGTAGGAGTTCAGTGCATAATTTTGCTGACCACCAGTATCAAACATATAGTAGTACGGTACAGTAGGCCACTGCTCTATCTACCTCTGTGTCGTCAAGTATACTATCCATCCATACCTGTGGTGCATTTTAGTTGTACATAGTATATATAGTAGGAGTACAGTGCTTAATTTTGCTTACCACCAATATATAATATATAGCAGTACGGTACAGTATGCCACTGCTCTACCTACCTCTGTGTCATCAAGTATACTATCCATCCATACCTGTGGTGCATTTTAGTTGTGCGCAGTATATATAGTTGGAGTACAGTGCATAATTTTGCTGACCACCCGTATATAATATATAGCAGTACGGTACAGTAGGCCACTGCTCTACCTACCTCTGTGTCATCAAGTATACTATCCATTCATACCTGTGGTGCATTTTAGTTGTTGTGCGCAGTTGTGCATAATTTTGCTGACCACCAGTATATAATATATAGTAGTACGGTACAGTAGGCCACTGCTCTACCTACCTCTGTGTCGTCAAGTATACTATCCATCCATACCTGTGGTGCATTTTAGTTGTACACAGTATATATAGTAGGAGTACAGTTCATAAATTTGCTGACCACCAGTATATAATATATAGCAGTACGGTACAGTAGGCCACTGCTCTACCTACCTCTGTGTCGTCAAGTATACTATCCATCCATACCTGTGGTGCATTTTAGTTGTTGTGCGCAGTAGTAGGAGGACAGTGCATAATTTTGCTGACCACCAGTATATAATATTTAGCAGTACGGTACAGTAGGCCACTGCTCTACCTACCTCTGTGTTGTCAAGTATACTATCCATCCATACCTGTGGTGCATTTTAGTTGTTGTGCGCAGTAGTAGGAGGGCAGTGCATAATTTTGCTGAACACCAGTATATAATATATAGCAGTACGGTACAGTAGGCCACTGCTCTACCTACCTCTCTGTCATCAAGTATACTATCCATCCATACCTGTGGTGCATTTTACTTGTTGTGCGCAGTAGTAGGAGGACAGTGCATAATTTTTCTGACCACCAGTATATAATATATAGCAGTACGGTACAGTAGGCCACTGCTCTACCTACTTCTGTGTCGTCAAGTATACTATCCATTCATACCTGTGGTGCATTTTAGTTGTTGTGCGCAGTAGTAGGAGGACAGTGCATAATTTTTCTGACCACCAGTATATAATATATAGAAGTACGGTACAGTAGGCCACTGCTCTTCCTACCTCTGTGTCGTCAAGTATACTATCCATCCATACCTGTGGTGCATTTTACTTGTTGTGCGCAGTAGTAGGAGGACAGTGCATAATTTTTCTGACCACCAGTATATAATATATAGCAGTACGGTACAGTAGGCCACTGCTCTACCTACCTCTCTGTCGTCAAGTATACTATCCATCCATACCTGTGGTGCATTTTACTTGTTGTGCGCAGTAGTAGGAGGACAGTGCATAATTTTTCTGACCACCAGTATATAATATATAGAAGTACGGTACAGTAGGCCACTGCTCTTCCTACCTCTGTGTCGTCAAGTATACTATCCATCCATACCTGTGGTGCATTTTAGTTGTTGTGCGCAGTATATATAGTAGGAGTACAGTGCATAATTTTGCTGACCACCAGTATCAAACATATAGTAGTACGGTACAGTAGGCCACTGCTCTATCTACCTCTGTGTCGTCAAGTATACTATCCATCCATACCTGTGGTGCATTTTTGTTATACACAGTATATATAGTAGAAGTACAGTGCTTAATTTTGCTTACCACCAGTATATAATATATAGCAGTACGGTACAGTATGCCACTGCTCTACCTACCTCTGTGTCGTCAAGTATACTATCCATCCATACCTGTGGTGCATTTTAGTTGTGCGCAGTATATATAGTAGGAGTACAGTGCATAATTTTGCTGACCACCAGTATATATAGCAGTACGTTACAGTAGGCCACTGCTCTACCTACCTCTGTGTCGTCAAGTATACTATCCATCCATACCTGTGGTTCATTTTAGTTGTGCGCAGTATATATAGTAGGAGTACAGTGCATAATTTTGCTGACCACCAGTATATATAGCAGTACGTTACAGTAGGCCACTGCTCTACCTACCTCTGTGTCATCTAGTATACTATCCATCCATACCTGTGGTACACTTTATTTGTTGTGCGCAGTAGTAGGAGGACAGTGCATTATTTTGCTGACCACCAGTATATAATATATAGCAGTACGGTACAGTAGGCCACTGCTCTACCTACCTCTGTGTCGTCAAGTATACTATCCATCCATACCTGTGGTGCATTTTAGTTGTTGTGCACAGTAGTAGAAGGACAGTGCATAATTTTGCTGACCACCAGTATATAATATATAGCAGTACAGTAGGCCACTGCTCTACCTACCACTGTGTCGTCAAGTATACTATCCATCCATACCTGTGGTGCATTTTAGTTGTTGTGCGCAGTAGTAGGAGGACAGTGCATAATTTTGCTGACCACCAGTATATAATATATAGCAGTACGGTACAGTAGTCCACTGCTCTACCTACCTCTGTGTCGTCAAGTATACTATCCATCCATACCTGTGGTGCATTTTAGTTGTTGTGCACAGTATATATAGTAGGAGTACATTGCATAATTTTGCTGACCACCAGTATATAATATATAGCAGTATGGTACAGTAGGCCACTGTTCTACCTACCTCTGTGTCGTCAAGTATACTATCCATCCATACCTGACCTGTGGTCCATTTTAGTTGTGCGCAGTATATACAGTAGGAGTAAAGTGCATAATTTTGCTGACCACCAGTA
The DNA here is from genome assembly GCF_028390025.1 of Pseudophryne corroboree. Taxonomy (NCBI): domain Eukaryota; kingdom Metazoa; phylum Chordata; class Amphibia; order Anura; family Myobatrachidae; genus Pseudophryne; species Pseudophryne corroboree. The sequence continues at coordinate 286,669,629 of NC_086452.1, read as the reverse complement.
TATAATATATAGCAGTACGGTACAATAGGCCACTGCTCTACCTACCTCTGTGTCGTCAAGTATACTATCCATCCATACCTGTGGTGCATTTTAGTTGTTCGCAGTATATATAGTAGGAGTACAGTGCATAATTTTGCTGACCACCAGTATATAATATATAGCAGTACAGTACAGTAGTCCACTGCTCTACCTACCTATGTGTCGTCAAGTATACTATCCATCCATACCTGTGGTGCATTTTAGTTGTTGTGCGCAGTAGTAGGAGGACAGTGCATAATTTTGCTGACCACCAGTATATAATATATAGCAGTACGGTGCAGTAAGCCACTGCTCTACCTACCTCTGTGTCGTCGAGTATACTATCCGTCCACACCTGTGGTGCATTTTAGTTGTTGTGCGCAGTAGTAGGAGGACAGTGCATAATTTTGCTGACCACCAGTATATAATATATAGCAGTACGTTGCAGTAAGCCACTGCTCTACCTACCTCTTTGTCGTCAAGTATACTATCCATCAATACCTGTGGTGCATTTTAGTTGTTGTGCGCAGTAGTAGGAGGACAGTGCATCATGTTGCTCACCACCAGTATATAATATATAGCAGTACGGTACAGTAGGCCACTGCTCTACCTACCTCTGTGTCGTCAAGTATACTATCCATCCATACCTGTGGTGCATTTTAGTTGTTGTGCACAGTAGTAGGAGGACAGTGCATAATTTTTCTGACCACCAGTATATAATATTTAGCAGTACGGTACAGTAGGCCACTGCTCTACCTACCTCTGTGTCGTCAAGTATACTATCCATCCATACCTGTGGTGCATTTTAGTTGTTGTGCGCAGTAGTAGGAGGGCAGTGCAGAATTTTGCTGACCACCAGTATATAATATATAGCAGTACGGTACAGTAGGCCACTGCTCTACCTACCTCTGTGTCGTCAAGTATACTATCCATCCATACCTGTGGTGCATTTTACCTGCTTTGCGCAGTAGTAGGAGGACAGTGCATAATTTTGCTGACCACCAGTATATAATATATAGCAGTACGGTACAGTAGGTCACTGCTCTACCTACCTCTGTGTCGTCAAGTATACTATCCATCTATACCTGTGGTGCATTTTAGTTGTTGTGCGCAGTATATATAGTAGGAGTACAGTGCAGAATTTTGATGACCACCAGTATATAATATATAGCAGTATGGTACAATAGTCCACTGCTCTACCTACCTCTGTGTCATCAAGTATACTATCCATCCATACCTGTGGTGTATTTTAGTTGCGCGCAGTAGGCCATTGCTATTGATATATTACTGGCATATAATTCCACACATTAAAAAATGCAGAACAAAAATGTTGAGGGTAAAATAGGGAAAGATCAAGATCCACTTCCACCTCGTGCTGAAGCTGCTTCCAATATTCATGGCCGAGACGATGAAATGCCATCAACGTCGTCTGCCAAGGCCAATGCCCAATGTCATAGTAGAGAGCATGTAAAATCAAAAAAACAAAAGTTCAGTAAAATGACCCAAAAATCAAAATTAAAAGCGACTGATGAGAGCGTAAACTGCCAATATGCCATTTACGACACGGAGTGGCAAGGAACGGCTGAGGCCCTGTAATATGTTCATGGCTAGTGGTTCAGCTTCACATGAGGATGGAAGCACTCATCCTCTCGCTAGAAAAATGAAAAGACTTAAGCTGGCAAAAGCACAGCAAAGAACTATGCATTCTTCTAAATCACAAATCCCCAAGGAGAGTCCCATTGTGTCGGTTGCGATGCCTGACCTTCCCCACACTGGACGGGAAGAGGTGGCGCCTTCCACCATTTGACCGCCCCCTGCAAGTGCTGGAAGGAGCAAACGCAGTCCAGTTCCTAATAGTCAAATTGAAGATGTCACTGTTGAAGTACACCAGGATGAGGATATGGGTGTTGCTGGCGCTGAGGAGGAAATTGACAAGGAGGATTCTGATGGTGAGGTGGTTTGTTTAAGTCAGGCACCCGGGGAGACACCTGTTGTCCATGGGACGAATATGGCCATTGACATGCCTGGTCAAATTACAAAAAAAATCATCTCTTCGGTGTGGAATTATTTTAACAGAAATGCGGACAACAGGTGTCAAGCCGTGTGTTGCCTTTGTCAAGCTGTAAATAAGTAGGGGTAAGGACGTTAACCACCTAGGAACATCCTCCCTTATATGTCACTTGGAGTGCATTCATCGGAAGTCATTGACAAGTTCAAAAACTTTGGGTGACAGCGGAGGCAGTCCACTGACAACTAAATCCCTTTCTCTTGTAACCAAGCTCCTGCAAACCACACCACCAACTCCCTCAGTGTCAATTTCCTCCTTACACAGGAAAGCTAATAGTCCTGCATGCCATGTCACTGTCAAGTCTGACGAGTCCTCTCCTTCCTGGGATTCCTCCGATGCATCCTTGAGTGTAACACCTATTGCTGCTGGCGCTGCTGCTGGGAGTCGATCGTCATCCCAGAGGGGAAGTCGAAAGACCACTTGTACTACTTCCAGTAAGCAATTGACTGTCCAACAGTCCTTTGCGAGGAAGATGAAATATCACAGCAGTCATCCTGCTGCAAAGTGGATAACTCAGGTCTTGGCAGCTTAGGTGGTGTTAAACGTGTTTCCGGTATCCAGTGTTAATTCACAGGGAACTAGAGAATTGCTTGAGGTAGTGTGTCCCCGTTACCAAATACCATCTAGGTTCCATTTCTCTAGGCAAGGCGATACCGAGAATGTACACAGATGTCAGAAAAAGAGTCACCAGTGTCCTAAAAAATGCAGTTGTACCCAATGTCCACTTAACCACGGACATGTGGACAAGTGGAGCAGGGCAGACTCAGGACTATATGACTGTGACAGCCCACTGGGTTTATGTATTGCCTCCCACAGCAAGAACATCAGCGGCGGCACCAGTAGTAGCAACTCGCAAACGCCAACTCGTTCCTAGGCAGACTACGCTTTGTATCACCGCTTTCCATAAGAGGCACACAGCTGACAACCTCTTACGGAAACTGAGGAACATAATCGCAGAATGGCTTACCCCAATTGGACTCTCCTGGGGATTTGTGACATCGGACAACGCCACCAATATTGTGTGTGCATTACATGTGGGCAAATTCCAGCACGTCCCATGTTTTGCACATACTTTGAATTTGGTGGTGCAGAAATATTTAAAAAATGACAGGAGCGTGTAAGAGATGCTGTCGGTGGCCCAAAGAATTGCGGGCCACTTTCGGCTCTCAGCCACCGCGTGCCGAAGACTGGAGCACCAGCAAACACTCCTGAACCTGCCCAGCCATCATCTGAAGCAAGAGGTGGTAACGAGGTGGAATTCAACCATCTATATGCTTCAGAGGATGGAGGAGCAGCATAAGGCCATTCAAGCCTATACAGCTACCTACGATATAGGCAAAGGAGGGGGAATGCACCTGACTCAAATGCAGTGGAGAATGATTTCAACGTTGTGCAAGGTTCTGCAACCCTTTGAACTTGCCACACGTGAAGTCAGTTCAGACACTGCCAGCCTGAGTCAGGTCATTACCCTCATCAGGCTTTTGCAGAAGAAGCTGGAGAGATTGAAGGAGGAGCTAAAACGAAGCGATTCCGCTAGGCATGTGGGACTTGTGGATGGAGCCCTTAATTTGCATAGCCAGGATTCACGGGTTGTAAATCTGTTGAAATCAGAGCACTACATTTGGCCACCATGCTCGATCCTAGATTTAAAACCTATGTTGTATCTCTCTTTCCGGCAGACACAAGCAGAGGTTCAAAGACCTGCTGGTGAGAAAATTGTCAAGTCAAGCGGAACGTGACCCGTCAACAGCTCCTCCTTCATTTTCTCTCGCAACTGGGGCTGCGAGGAAAAGGCTAAGAATTCCGAGCCCACCCGCTGGCGGTGATGCAGGGCAGTCTGGAGTGAGTGCTGACATCTGGTACGGACTGAAGGACCTGCCAACGATTACTGACATGTCGTCTACTGTCACTGCATATGATTCTGTCACCATTGAAAGAATGGTGGAGGATTATATGAGTGACCGCATCTAAGTAGGCACGTCAGACAGTCCGTACGTATACTGGCAGGAAAAAGAGGCAATTTGGAGGCACTTGCACAAACTGGATTTATTTTACCTAAATTGCCCCCCCTTCCAGTGTGTACTCCGAAAGAGTGTTTAGTGCAGTCGGTCACCTTGTCAGCAATCGGCGTACGAGGTTACTTCCACAAAATGTGGAGAAGATGATGTTCATCAAAATGAATTATAATCAATTCCTCCGTGGAGACATTCACCAGCAGCAATTGCCTCCAGAAAGTACACAGGGACCTGAGATGGTGGATTCCAGTGGGGACGAATTAATAATCTGTGAGCAGGAGGATGTACACAGTGAAAGGGGCGAGGAATCGGACGATGAGGAGGAGGTGGACATCTTGCCTCTGTAGAGCCAGTTTGTGCAAGGAGAGATTGATTGCTTCTTTTTTGGTGGGGGCCCAAACCAACCAGTCATTTCAGTCACAGTTGTGTGGCAGACCCTGTCGCTGAAATGATGGGTTTGTTAAAGTGTGCATGTCCTGTTTATACAACATAAGGGTGGGTGGGAGGGCCCAAGGACAATTCCATCTTGCACCTCTTTTTTCTTTAATTTATCTTTGCATCATGTGCTGTTTGGGGACTATTTTTTAAATCTGCCATCCTGTCTGACACTGTAGTGCCACTCCTAGATGGGCCAGGTGTTTGTGTCGGCCACTTGGGTCGCTTAGCTTAGTCACACAGCAACCTTGGTGCACCTCTTTTCTTCTTTGCATCATGTGCTGTTTGGGGACTATTTTTTTAATCTGCCATTCTGTCTGACACTGCAGTGCCAGGTGTTTGTGTCGGCCACTTGGGTCGCTGAGCTTAGTCACACATCTACCTCATTGCACCTCTTTTTTTCTTTGCATCATGTGCTGTTTGGTGTTACGTTCCTGATGCTCAGAACTGGAGAGATGTAGTGATGCGAGTTCTGAGCACCAGAACGTGACGCTGAACTAAGGAGAGGTACGGGAATAGCCCCTAGCACCCTACCTCCGTTGTATTACCCGTGTGGTCGACTCACGCATGAATGACTATGGTTTCTTGGGCCCACGGCAGCCGCGTTTGAAGGGCGGATTAGGTCTGCCAAACTCCGATGCCCCCAGGTCTCAGAGAGAGACAAAGCGTGAACCGAGACAGGGTAATAACAAGGGGACCTCTAACTAAAACAAACAGAAGCTAGGGGCTACTAACTACCCTAAAACTAAAGGTATGTGCGGCACGCCGCCAAGGAAAAAGGACAACAAATGATACCACTGTCCGTTCCCCTACACGGCACCGCTGAGTTCCGGGGAGGACAGTGAAAAGTGGAAACCTCCGCAAAAACCTCCAACACAAAAGAAATACAGAGTAAAAGCGGCCTAGGCCGCAACTCGCGGCAGAAGCCGCTACTCACGAAACCGGGAGAGAACCCCAAATAACGAGAACCCTCGGATGACTGCAACAGGTTCGTTTTGGACAAGAAGGATTCCCAGGACCGGCTTCAGAACTCCAGGACTCGGGAGCCCAGGGAGCAGGATCGACCAGATACAGCCAAATCAGGAACAGACGTTACCAGGCAGGAACAGCATGCAGGAAGCTATCACCGGCGTTTGTGTGAGGCACTGAGGAGGCATATAATAGGGAACCCTCCAATGGCAGTGCAGAGCCTGATTGATGAATGTCGTGCAGCTGCCTTGCTGCACGACCAGGGGAGAACAGGTGTGAGTACTCTCATGGCAACGGGGAATGTGGTCCGCATGTGGCGTCCCCATTGCCATGGACCCGGCGGCCCTGGGCGCACGGCGTCCTAGCGTTGCCAGGGACCCGGCGGCTATCGCGCGCACGGCGTCCCGGCGTTGCTAGGCACCGTGCGGGAGCAGACAGACCGATAGGTGCGGCGCCCGTGACCGCTGCTCGGTCAGAGCGCGGACAAAGACCGCCGCGCCTAACAGGGGTTAAAGAACCCCTAGAGCCGGGTTTCTGAGGAAACTCTTGAAAGAATATCTTCTTAAGTTTAGGAGCATGTAAATCCTTATCCAACACCCAAGACCTGTCTTCCGGGCCATAGCCTTTCCAGTGGACCAAAAAATAAAGCCGGCCACGAGAAAGCTTAGAATCTAAAACCTTCTCCACCAGGAACTCTTGTTGACCCTGAACATCCACCGGAAGTCTACCCTGGGAAATCTTCCGGGGGAACCTCCTGGAAACAATATATTTCTTCAAAAGAGAGCAGTGGAAAGTGTTGCCAACTTTAAGTGATTTAGGCAACCGCAGCCGAAAAGCCACTGGATTGACTTTCTTGACAATAAGAAATGGTCCAATAAATTTGGGTCCCAATCTAGCCGAGGGTTGTCAGAGCTTGATGTTATGGGTTGACAACCACACCTTATCTCCCATCTTAAGAGTGCACGTGCGTCGGAACCTATCCGAAAAAAATTTCTCTCGGAAGGCAGCCTTCTTCAGGGCAAGGTGCACCTTTTTCCAAATTATTCTGAGGCGGGAAGTTACGGTCAACGAAGAGCCTGGAAAATGAGTATAAAAGGAATTGGCTCTAAGATGAAAGCCCAGGGCCGAAAAGAAAGGAGACTCCTTGGTGGAAGAAGTTATTATAGGCAAACTCAGCCAAAAGAAGAAATTCAGACCAATCATTCTGAAGTTTGGCCGAATACAGCCGTAAATACTGCTTTAATGACTGATTAACACGTTCAGTTTGTCCATTAGACTGTGGATGGTATCCAGATGTTAAAGAGAGCTTCATATTTAATGAGGTACAAAAACGTTTCCAGAAACAGGCAATGATTTGTGGTCCCCGGTCAGAGACAATATCCATGGGTAAACCATGGAGCCTGAAGACATGGCGGAGAAACAAAACTGCCAAAACTTGAGCGGAGGGTAATCGGGGAAGAGCAATGAAGTGGGCCATCTTACTAAAACGGTCTACCACCACCCAAATGACCCGGAATCCAGACGAAAGAGGAAGGTCCACCACAAAATCCATGGAAATGTGTGACCATGGCCTAAGAGGGATGGCTAAAGGCATGAGTTGCCCGACTGGCAACGATCGGGATATCTTGTGCTGAGCGCAGACCTGACAAGAAAGGACAAATTCCCTTACGTCCTTGGAAAGAATAGGCCACCACACCGAGCGAGAAGTTAATTCCAAGGTTTTAGTAACACCCGGATGACCGGAAACTTTGTTATCATGAAACTCAGCTAGAACAGTGTCTCTCAGAAAGTCAGGGACGAAGAGACGGTCCGCAGGAGTAACTTTGGGAGCCTGCTGCTGAAGCTGGACTAGCTGTGTAAATAAATCCTGTGTGAGGCCTGCTCGGATGACAGACGATGGAACTATGGGGGTAGTTGCCGGATGGTTATTGTGAACCGGAAGAAAACAACGTGACAAGGCATCAGCTTTCGTATTCTTGGAACCGGGCCTGAAGGTGATAATAAACCTGAAACGAGTAAAAAACAGCGCCCAACGTGCCTGTCGAGCATTAAGCCGTTTAGCTGACTCAATATACTGCAGGTTCTTGTGGTCAGTAAACACTGTAATGGTATGCCTAGCTCCTTCCAGCCAATGCCTCCACTCCTCGAAAGCCCATTTAACTGCCAACAATTCTCGATTACCAACATCATAGTTGGATTCTGTGGAGGAGAATTTCCTGGACATGAAGGCACAAGGGTGTAATTCCTGAGACTTCGGGTCTTCCTGAGAAAGGATAGCCCCCACTCCAACCTCTGAGGCATCTACCTCGACAATAAAGGGGAGCTCCGGGTTAGGGTGCCTGAGAACAGGAGCTGAGACAAAGGCCTGCTTCAAGGCCAGAGAGGCAGACTCGGCTTCAGGCGACCAATTGGAAGGATCCGCTCTTTTTTTAGTCAGTGCTACTATAGGAGCGACCAAATCAGAGACGGTATGAATAAAACGCCTATAATAATTTGCAAACCCTAAAAAGCGCTGAATTGCTTTTAAGTTTGTGGGTTGTGCCCAATTTAGGATGGCTTGGAGTTTCTTTGGTTCCATGAAAAACCCCTTAGGAGAAATAATATACCCCAGGAAGGACACTTCTGTGATGTGGAAATCACATTTCTCCAGTTTGGCATATAAATGATTCTCCCGTAATTTTTGAAGGACCAATCGCACATGGGTGATATGTTGTTCAACAGACTCAGAGTAAATAAAAATGTCATCTAAATAAACGACTATGAACTTTCCTAGAAAGGACGAAGGACGTCATTAATGAGATCTTAAAACACCGCAGGAGCATTTGACAGCCCAAACGGCATCACCAGGTATTCATAATGACCTGACTGTGTGCTGAAAGCCGTCTTCCACTCATCCCCAGATTTTATTCGGATGAGATTGTAAGCCCCTTTAAGATCGATCTTGGAGAAGATAACGGAAGACCGGAGCTGATCAAACAGTACTGAAATCAATGGCAAGGGGTAAGTGTTTTTAACAGAAATTTTATTCAGAGCCCAAAAATCAATACATGGTCTGAGCGTCGCGACCCATCTTTTTTCTCAACAAAAAAGAACCGTGCACTTAATGGAGATTTCGAGGGCCTAATGAAGCCTTTTTTCAGGCTCTCCTGAATATAATCATTCATTGCCGTGGTTTCCGGCCCGGACAGGGCATATAATCTCCCCTTAGGTAAAGAGGCACCGGGAACTAAATCAATAGCGCAGTCATAGGACCGATGGGGAGGCAGTACATCCGCATTACCCTTGGAGAAAACATCAGCAAAGTCCTGATATTCCAAAGGAATAAGTTCTGGGGTGACTGCCGCAACCCGGACTGGACCGGAAATACACTCCTTAACACAAAAGGGACCCCATTGGGAAATCTCCCCAGACCGCCAATCTATGGTGGGATTATGAAAGGCAAGCCAGGGGTGACCCAAAACTACGGGGACAGCCGGACAATGGGTAAGGTAAAATTTGATTTTCTCTGAATGTAGGGCCCCCACTGTCAGTTGTACTGGAGGTGTGCGGTGAGTGATAACCCCATTAGAAAGCGGACCACCATCCAAGCCGTGCATGGTGATACGTTTATCCAAAGGTATCTGTGGAACGCCTAAAGCCTGAGCCCAACCAAGATCCATGAAATTTCCCACAGCTCCACTGTCGATGAAGGCCGACACCAAGGTTTTAGTAACACCCGGATGACCGGAAACTTTGTTATCATGAAACTCAGCTAGAACAGTGCCTCTCAGAAAATCAGGGACGAAGAGACGGTCCGCAGGAGTAACTTTGGGAGCCTGCTGCTGAAGCTGGACTAGCTGTGTAAATAAATCCTGTGTGAGGCCTGCTCGGATGACAGACGATGGAACTATGGGGGTAGTTGCCGGATGGTTATTGTGAACCGGAAGAAAACAACGTGACAAGGCATCAGCTTTCGTATTCTTGGAACCGGGCCTGAAGGTGATAATAAACCTGAAACGAGTAAAAAACAGCGCCCAACGTGCCTGTCGAGCATTAAGCCGTTTAGCTGACTCAATATACTGCAGGTTCTTCTGGTCAATAAACACTGTAATGGTATGCCTAGCTCCTTCCAGCCAATGCCTCCACTCCTCGAAAGCCCATTTAACTGCCAACAATTCTCGATTACCAACATCATAGTTGGATTCTGCGGAGGAGAATTTCCTGGACATGAAGGCACAGGGGTGTAATTCCTGAGACTCTGGGTCTTCCTGAGAAAGGATAGCCCCCACTCCAACCTCTGAGGCATCTACCTCGACAATAAAGGGGAGCTCCGGGTTAGGGTGCCTGAGAACAGGAGCTGAGCCAAAGGCCTGCTTCAAGGCCAGAAAGGCAGACTCGGCTTCAGGCGACCAATTGGAAGGATCCTCTCCTTTTTTAGTCAGTGCTACTATAGGAGCGACCAAATCAGAGAAGGTATGAATAAAACGCCTATAATAATTTGCAAACCCTAAAAAGCGCTGAATTGCTTTTAAGTTTGTGGGTTGTGCCCAATTTAGGATGGCTTGGAGTTTCTTTGGTTCCATGAAAAACCCCTTAGGAGAAATAATATACCCCAGGAAGGACACTTCTGTGATGTGGAAATCACATTTCTCCAGTTTGGCGTATAAATGATTCTCCCGTAATTTTTGAAGGACCAATCGCACATGGGTGATATGTTGTTCAACAGACTCAGAGTAAATAAAAATGTCATCTAAATAAACGACTATGAACTTTCCTAGAAAGGACGAAGGACGTCATTAATGAGATCTTAAAACACCGCAGGAGCATTTGACAGCCCAAACGGCATCACCAGGTATTCATAATGACCTGACTGTGTGCTGAAAGCCGTCTTCCACTCATCCCCAGATTTTATTCGGATGAGATTGTAAGCCCCTTTAAGATCGATCTTGGAGAAGATAACGGCAGACCGGAGCTGATCAAACAGTACTGAAATCAATGGCAAGGGGTAAGTGTTTTTAACAGAAATTTTATTCAGAGCCCGAAAATCAATACATGGTCTGAGCGACCCATCTTTTTTCTCAACAAAAAGAACCGTGCACTTAATGGAGATTTCGAGGGCCTAATGAAGCCTTTTTTCAGGCTCTCCTGAATATAATCATTCATTGCTGTGGTTTCCGGCCCGGACAGGGCATATAATCTCCCCTTAGGTAAAGAGGCACCGGGAACTAAATCAATAGCGCAGTCATAGGACCGATGGGGAGGCAGTACATCCGCATTACCCTTGGAGAAAACATCGGCAAAGTCCTGATATTCCAAAGGAATAAGTTCTGGGGTGACTGCCGCAACCCGGACTGGACCGGAAATACACTCCTTAACACAAAAGGGACCCCATTGGGAAATCTCCCCAGACCGCCAATCTATGGTGGGATTATGAAAGGCAAGCCAGGGGTGACCCAAAACTACGGGGACAGCCGGACAATGGGTAAGGTAAAATTTGATTTTCTCTGAATGTAGGGCCCCCACTGTCAGTTGTACTGGAGGTGTGCGGTGAGTGATAACCCCATTAGAAAGCGGACCACCATCCAAGCCGTGCATGGTGATACGTTTATCCAAAGGTATCTGTGGAACGCCTAAAGCCTGAGCCCAACCAAGATCCATGAAATTTCCCGCAGCTCCACTGTCGACGAAGGCCGACACCAACGAACTGAGGCTACCAAAGGAAATTTTTACAGGAACTAATAAGGAATCATTTGAGGAGATTAACTGCAGACCCAAGTGAACCCCCTCACTACTCACTTGGTCAGAGCGTTTCCCTGCTTATTCGGGCAATTACGTGCGATATGTCCCTTGCCACCACAATACAAACAAAGACGAGAATTTAGCCTTCTGGTTCTTTCCTCTGGGGACAGCCGGGAGAGACCCATTTGCATGGGCTCCTCGATGTCCTCAAGAAAAGTATATACACATGGACTAGGCCTAAAAGTAGCTCCTCTTTCAGCCCTCCGCTCTCGGAGACGACGATCAATTTTAATAGCGAGCTCCATGAGTTTGTCTAGAGTCTCAGGAGCGGGGTACTGAAGGAGACTGTCTTTAATAACTTCAGACAAACCGAGGCGAAACTGACTGCGCAGGGCCGGGTCATTCCAGCCACAGTCGTTCGACCAACGGCGAAACTCGGTACAATACGCCTCTGCTGGATTTTTCCCTTGCTTAAGTGTACGCAGGTGGCTCTCAGCTGATGCTTCTCTATCAGGGTCATCATACAAAAGGCCTAAGGACTTAAAAAAGGCATCTACTGATAGCAAGGCAACATCATCCGCTCTTAGCCCAAAAGCCCAGGTCTGTGGATTACCTTGGAGTAAAGACATCACAATCCCGACCCGTTGAGACTCAGTACCAGAGGAACGGGGCCTTAAACGAAAATAAAGCTTACAAGCTTCCTTAAAATTAAAAAAATCCTTTCGGTTACCCGAAAAACGGTCAGGTAAATGCATTTTTGGTTCTGGAACCATACTCGGGGAGGCTCGCAAAAGATCTTCCTGCGATCTCACCCGAAGAGTGAGGTCCTGAACCATCTGAGTTAGTTCCTGAATCTGGTTGGCCAAAAGCTGGCTGGGATTTGGACCTAAAACTGCCGGATTCATGAGGCCGAATTTCTAGGCCCACCAATACAAAAGAAAAAATTAACTTTTTTTTTTAATTTGGGCCGGTGATAATGTTACGTTCCTGATGCTCAGAACTGGAGAGATGTAGTGATGCGAGTTCTGAGCACCAGAACGTGACGCTGAACTAAGGAGAGGTACGGGAATAGCCCCTAGCACCCTACCTCCGTTGTCTTACCCGTGTGGTTGACTCACGCCTGAACGACTATGGTTTCTTGGGCCCACGGCAGCCGCGTTTGAAGGGCGGATTAGATCTGCCAAACTCCGATGCCCCCAGGTCTTAGAGAGAGACAAAGCGTGAACCGAGACAGGGTAATAACAAGGGGACCTCTAACTAAAACAAACAGAAGCTAGGGGCTACTAACTACCCTAAAACTAAAGGTATGTGCGGCACGCCGCCAAGAAAAAAGGACAACAAATGATACCACTGTCCGTTCCCCTACACGGCACCGCCGAGTTCCGGGGAGGACAGTGAAAAGCGGAAACCTCCGCAAAAACCTCCAACACAAAAGAAATACAAAGTAAAAGCGGCCTAGGCCGCAACTCGCGGCAGAAGCCGCTACTCGAAAACCGAAACCGGGAGAAAACCCCAAATAACGAGAACCCTCGGATGACTGCAACAGGTTCGTTTTGGACAGGAAGGATTCCCAGGACCGGCTTCAGAACTCCAGGACTCGGGAGTCCAGGGAGCAGGATCGACCAGATACAGCCAAATCAGGAACAGACGTTACCAGGCAGGAACAGCATGCAGGAAGCTATCACCGGCGTTTGTGTGAGGCACTGAGGAGGCATATAACAGGGAACCCTCCAATGGCAGTGCAGAGCCTGATTGATGAATGTCGTGCAGCTGCCTTGCTGCACGACCAGGGGAGTACAGGTGTGAGTACTCTCATGGCAACGGGGAACGTGGTCCGCATGTGGCGTCCCTGTTGCCATGGACCCGGCGGCCCTGGGCGCACGGTTGCCAGGGACCCGGCGGCTATCGCGCGCATGGCATCCCGGCGTTGCTAGGCGCCATGCGGGAGCAGACAGAGCGAGAGGCGCGGCGGCCGTGACCGCTGCTCGGTCAGAGCGCGGACAAAAACCGCCGCGCCTAACATTTGGGGACTATTTTTTATATCTGCCATCCTGTCTGACACTGCAATGCCACTCCTAGATGGGCCAGGTGTTTGTGTCGGCCACTTGGGTCGCTTAGCTTAGTCATCCAGCGACCTCGGTGCAAATTTTAGGACTAAAAATAATATTGTGAGGTGTGAGGTGTTCAGAATAGACTGGAAATGAGTGGAAATTATGGTTATTGAGGTTAATAATACTATGGGATCAAAATGACCCCCAAATTCTATGATTTAAGCTGTTTTTGAGGGTTTTTTGTAAGAAAAACACCCGAATCCACAACACACCCGAATCCGACAAAAAAGTTTCAGGGAGGTTTTGCCAAAACGCGCCCGAATCCAAAACACATCCGCGGAACCGAATCCAAAACCAAAACACAAAACCCGAAAAATTTCTGGTGCACATCTCTAGTAAAAAGCCAGATCCACATTAAAAATAAAAAACACTGAAAAAGCCAAATCCACATTAAATACATTGCAAAAGGTAGATCCACATTAACAAAAAAATACTTAAAAAGGCAGATCCACATGAACAAAAAAAAACCTTGTAAAAGCCATATGCACTTAAAAAAAATTACAGTTACAGTACTGTACTCACCATTGGCTGAAGACTTATTGTTATGCAGGTCCCTCACCGTAGAGATCACAGACAGGCAGGTTGTGGGAGACCAAGCAACAGGAATGCGAAGCTGCAATACATCAGGCTATCGGGATGGGGATAACCATGCAGAGCAGTGGGTGGCCAGGAGCCATTTTTAATGTGGCACCTATTTGCGAACCAATTGGAGCTTGCAGTCCGGCAACGCTCCTGATTAGCTGCCGGTCCACGAGCTTAGAATGGCTGGAGGTCGATGCCTCATTTGAAGTGTTATCACTCAGCGCTATTATCCATAGCTGTCCAGCCCCTGCCTGACCGGTTGTGTCTATGTTCCCTTCGTGATCAGGACTAGGAAGTGACAGCACGAGAGGGCAGGAGATAATTTCTGCCCTTACAGTACCTAAAATGTTTTATCCATTCTTTGGTAATTTGAGGTTATTTCATTTTATGTATGCACCATTGGACCCTTGCGGCCTCGCTTCGCTCGCCACCCTTCAGGCTTGGTGTCTCGCTCCGCTTTGCTCGCCACAGGTTACTATTCCAAATAGATTTTGACATGGACCCAGGGGGTTATTGGAAAGGTCCTCTCCACAAAGGGTAACTAGACACTACCCTGCCTGACCGCATGCCCAGCCCCCTCCTCACCACGTTCCCAGCCACCTCCTCGTAGCGTTCCCGGCCCTGGTCGCCAGGCATCAATACCTGGTCTCCATGGCGTCTTGGTCCCCGGAATTTTTAATGCCATGCAATACACACTAAAATCTAATCTAATTGACCTTTTAATATTCAAATAAACATTTATTGATTTGCATTTAGTAGATCAGATTATCAGTATTAGTGTACAGCAGTCACATAGACTGCACAGGACTCAGGAGCTTACAGTTACATCAACTTACTTAGCTCCAGACGAACAGACAGGCCAGCCCTTCCCCTGCTGCTTCTTGAGGGTGCGAGCTGCCGCTGCGCCACAGGACACAGCTACACCCATTCTCAGTTTATCCCGCAGAGTCCCCGCCCGCTCCTCCCAGCCTCCCAGCCTCCCAGCCTGAAGCCACAGCCACTGCAGTGCAGAGAGAGAGACTCGCGAGATGATGATGTCATCATCTCGTGAGTCTGTTCTCCGCCCATAGCGCCGCAACGGCGGCTGCAAGACAGTGTGATCTAGTGATGGGAAATCTAGTTCAGTTCGGTGATTAGTTCATTATGATCTAGTTCACTGAAAAGATTAGTTCAGAAGATTAGTTCATCTAGTTCATTTAGTTCATCATTTCACTCACTGACTCTGAGACTGAAAGGAGTGATTAGATTTAGAACTAGTCTAGACTATTACACATAGAGTAGGCATTTCTAATACTAGCTCATTGTAGGAGTTATAATCTTTTTCAAATGATCAGATGTGTGTAATATGTCAGATTTTTTATTTTTAAGAAAAGCAATAAGTTATATAGCAACCTTATACTGACATATGTATCTCTGCAATATTAATCCCATTGTTGGTACTCCTTTTTACTTCATAATAGGCAAGTGAAAGACCCAAATCCAGAGTAATGTCATAAATCACTTTTAGTTTTTTCTGCTTTTAAAATATAGTAATTAAAAGAAAAAGTCCCTTTGCCCCAATGTAACAGACCTTAGAGAGATAAAGTGGAGATGTTGCAAAGCAACCCATCAGCTTCTGTCATTTATGTTCAACAGTATATAAAGTGACAGAAGCTGATTGGTTGCTAGGGGCAACTGCTCAACTTTATGTCACTTGAAGGTTCATAGTACATATACCCCTGTGTCTTGTGTGGAGTAATCATACCCTACAGAAGGCATGTCCAAACTGCGGCCCTCCAGCTGTTGTGAAACTACATATCCCAGCATGCCCTGACACAGTTTTTCCGTCAGAGAATGCTAAAGCTGTGTCAGGGCATGCTGAGATGTGTAGTTTCTCAACAGCTGGAGGGCCGCAGTTTGGACATGCCTGCGCCTACAGGATAGCATGCAGCACTCAGCACTGTGTCTTTAGCTGATTGGGAGTGTAGCTTGTCACCTAATATACTGGAGGAATGAATCATGGCTATATGCAGTTCAGCATCAGCTCCATACAATGCATATGCCTGAGCACAGCAGTGCCACACATGGTAGCTGAGAAGTACTGCACTGACTCGTATGGCTGTATGAGTCATTGAGTCAGTGAACTGATCAGTGAACTGTAATGAATCACTGAACTACTGAACTACTTGCTGAACTACTGAACTACTTGCAAGGAGAGTGACTCGTGAGTCGTCAGGACAATGCAGTTCAATCAGCTTCATAGAGTCCACCACTGACTCCATGAGCACAGCAGTGACCCCTGTGGCAACTGAGGTAAACTGACTCATGAGAATTCAGTATTCACTCACACACACACACACACACTGATTGGTTGCTATGGGCAACATCACTTCTATAGAACTACCTAAGTATATGTACCATCATATTTTTAATTATTTCAAGACTGAAGGTTCATCAGACAGACATACATATCCCCCTATGTCTTGTGTAGAGTAATCAGTCCCTACAGCAGGCATGTCCAAACTGCGGCCCTCCAGCTGTTGAGAAACTACATATCCCAGCATGCCCTGACACAGCTTTAGCATTCTCTGACATCTGACAGCAAAACTGTGTCAGGGCATGCTGGGATATGTAGTTTCACAACAGCTGGAGGGCCGCAGTTTGGACATGCCTGCCCTACAGGATAGCATGCAGCACTCAGAATTTGTCTTTGGTTGATTGGTAGTGACAGTGTACCTTGTGACCACCTAATATGCTAGGTGAATTAATCATGGCTATATGCAGTTCAGTATCAGCTCCATACAATGCATATGCCTGAGCACAGCAGTACCACACATGGTAGCTGAGAAGTACTGCACTGACTCGCATGGCTGTATGAGTCATTGAGTCAGTGAACTGATCAGTGAACTGTAATGAATCACTGAACTACTGAACTACTTGCTGAACTACTGAACTACTTGCAAGGAGAATGACTCACGAGTCGTCAGGACAATGCAGTTCACTCAGCTCCACAGAGTGAGTCCAATCCATGTCTGAGCACAGCAGTGACCCCTGTGGCAGCAGAGATGTACTGACTCATGAGTACTGCTGAGTGAGAGCTGAATAAAAACAGTGCTGCAGCAGCACCTACACAACACCCAGCAGAATATTTAGCACAGCAATATGCACAGGAACCAGTAGTACCAGAAGTAGCAGCAAGTGTTTGGACATCTGGACTAATAGGACAGTGATTGTATCACAGAAAGGTGAGCAGCATGACCACACATGCTCACTCACAGACACACATAGGGGTAAATTTACTAAGGTGGGAGATTTTTAGAACTGGTGATGTTGCCCATGGCAACCAATCAAATTCTACTTACCATTTATCTAGCTGCTTCTAGCAGATAATAAATATAATCGGATTGGTTGCTATGGGCAACATCACCAATTCTAAAAAATCTCCCACCTTAGTAAATTTACCCCATACACTTTGGCTAGGCAGTGCAGATGCTATTTTTTATTAGATCTGATTGCTGGGCTGTGTTGTACTTTTAACTTTCATTTCACAGCATCAGATTCAGGAAGTGAAAATCCAGTGAATGAGACAGTGAGAAGCCTAATGCTGGCTCTATTCTGTCTGTGTCTGACTCCTCCTTCCTGATGAACTAATCTTTGCCAAAGCTGTGAACTGAACGAACTAGTTCACTTTGAAGATTAGTTCATTTTGAACTAATCATTCATGAACTACCCATCACTAGTGTGATCGAGATGCAGTGCCGGACGGACCCCAGTGACAATAACACCGGCGGCGGTGCACCCGAAGCATGCTGTTCGCGGCGCAGGGGTGTATGTTTGCTTAGTAGTTAAACATAGCAGGCGACGGGCGTGACTGCGACCCGATATAGGAGGGGGAGTGGTGCGGACGTGACAGCGGCTCTATTTGGTGTCACCCCATTGAAGGGTGACACCAGGGTGCGGGCCGCACCCCCCAAGTGACGCCAATGATGCTTGAACCCCTAGATACACCCCTGCCCTGGTCTGTATTGTGTTAGCTGGAAATTAAATGGATTCCAGATGCAGCTTTTCCTACAGGTTTAGTGGATCTGTTTTTTTTTTAACATCCAGATACAACTTCCTGTTTGAGTTTTAAAAATCAGGTAATTTAATTGTGTTTTCACATTTCAATGATCATTCACAGCTAATTTGGCACTGTACATACTTATATTCATACATCTATAGTTATTCTGGTCATGGCTATTACCAGATAGAGGGTTTACTGTAGTTCTGCACAGGGTTTATGTTGTAGACAAGACACTTCTTGGAGTATGTGTCTTGTACCAACAATTACTGAGATGCATAGGCGAATCTGTGGGGTGGTCCGGGGGTGCACCGGACCACCCATTAGCAAAAATAACATTTTACAATTCATTATTTTTAATAATTTGTCCTCCCGGTCAGGAACGCATTTGCTGACCGGGTGGACACTCACGCTACAGTAGCTCCCCGGCTTTGCCCCTAAACCCCCCCCCTTTTTGTGATTTGTCTATAGCGTTTGAGTGCGATGTGACGTAATGATGTCACATCACAAGCAGCGCTCACCAGCTTCGCCGCTCACCAGTCTGAGGGAAGCCGCCGAGCCGTGGCACAGACTCTGGACGCTTCCTTCAGCTCCCACCACCTGCAGCCTGCTTCACCACTGTCATGGGCGGCCACGCACCCGCCTGCTCTGAGTCTGACTCCCCGCCCAGCAGCCTGCCCGCGGCCCGTGTGACTGACAGACACTGTCAGTCACAGTCACTACAGTGAGTGATCTGACTTTTACTGTGTCCTGTCACTGAGTCTGTCACTCTACCTGGTGCAATGTGTCTCAGTGCAATACCTGGCGCAATGTGTCTCAGTTCTCTGCCTGGTGTATTGTGTCTCAGTTCTCTCCCTGGTGCAGTGTGTCTCAGTTATCTACCTGGCGCAATGTGTCTCAGTTCTCTACCTGGCGCAATGTGTCTCAGTGCTCTACCTGGCGCAATGTGTCTCAGTGCTCTACCTGGCGCAATGTGTCTCAGTGCTCTACCTGGCGCAAAGTGTAGAACGTGCTCTGCCTGGCGCAAAGTGTAGAACGTGCTCTGCCTGGCGCAAAGTATAGAACATGCTCTGTCTGGCGCAAAGTGTAGAACGTGCTCTGCCTGGCGCAAAGTGTAGAATGTGCTCTATCTGGCGCAATATGTATAACGTGCTCTACCTGTCGCAGTGTGTGTATAGGAGGTTCTACCTGGTGCAATGTGTATTAGCTGTACTATTGTGTGGTGTAATGTGAATTGCCACTATTATGTGGCCACGCCCCTTCCCCACAAAGCAACGTCCCTAAATTTTTACTGTCCATGTTTGCCGTATGGAAAGGGGAGCACCAAACATTACAGTATGTACAGAATTTTGCCCTTCTAACTTAATAATGTGCCCCCCCCCCCAAGTGGCAACACAGGACTTTACTAAGCACAAATCTTGGCAGTGTTTGGGCTATTCGTAATGGTTTTGACGGCAAAGTTCAGAAATACAAATGAATAGACTATTGGTCAAATGCGCCTGTTTGTTCATACATCACGGGAATTTACTACTCATTCGTATTTGGGTGTTTGACTCTGAATGCTCAATTGCGGTCGTATTTTTTTGCGATTCGTTAAAAAAAAGCAGCAAAAACATAGACCTGCTTTTTCCATGCGTGCTTACATGTGTTGAAACTTAAAAATCAATCACACCTGAATTAGGATGCCTATAAAAGGATCTTAGGCCCATTTCAAACAACCTACACTCAGAAATGGCTGCTGGAGTATGGTGCAGTGATCTTTGTGTGCTGTGGGATTCCTCAGACTCAGACATCAGCCTGGAAGTAACCAGGGCCAAGAAACTGAACATGGTCGGTAGGTTGTACAGGTTCCGCGGAGGCTGCGCAGGCCTCGTTTTTTAGGGGGTGTTTAAACTTGAACGCATTGTCTGATGACAGGGTCATACAGATGTTCCATCTAAATCGTAAGAACATTTTCCGTCTGTATGACCTTGTCAAACTGGGCCAAGACCCTGAGACAGCATGCTCTCGCCCTGTCTCAGGCCTGCACAAACTCCTGGCTGTGTTGCACTTTATGGCTACTGGGAGCTTTCAGGCTGTGTCTGGGGATGTCATTGGAATCTCACAGCCCTCCTTTTCCAGAATACTAACACATGTGATGTATACCTAACAACCTCATCTGTTTATTTGTTGTTTTAATTACTGTCAGTGGCCAGTGATGATGTTATGTAATTTAATCTCAGTACCCTTTTTTTCACAAATATACACACAGGTGTTGGATGTTTTGCAGCCCCACATCGATGCCTCAATCTGCTTCCCTACCCAGGAGTCTCAGTGGCATGCTGTCAGGGTAGATTTCTATGAGCTTGCTGGCATGCCCAATGTGCTGGGAGCCATAGATTGCACACACATTCAGGTGAGACCACCTAGGGGCAAGCAGCACATATATACTAGTGGCCATCTAGACCACTCCACAAATGTCCAGGTGGTTTGTGATGCAATTCTAAAAATAATGAGGGTTGTTGCTGGTTACCCTGGGGGCTGCCATGACTCCTTCATCCTCAGTCAGTCATCCCTCTTTGATAAATTTGAGAATGGACAAATGCCAGATGGATGGCTGCTGGGTATGTTATTTGATATGTGTAGGACTTCTACGGCAAAATACACTGTGTTACTTATGTGTTGCTATATCTTAACATGAAACACGTTACTATATCTGTCTTTCAGGTGATGGAGGATATGGCTGTTTCTCTTGGCTTCTAACTCCATTGTCCCAACCTGATTCCCCTGCTGAACACAATTACAATCATGCACATAAGTCCACACAGAATTTGATAGAAAGATGCTTTGGTGTGCTGAAATCTAGGTTTCGGTGTCTGGATAAGTCTGGTGGTCTTTTGTTGTATAGTCCCTTGAAGGTGACCCAAACTGCTGCTGCTTTCTTCATAACATGTGTTTGCAACAAGATCTGCCACATGTTGAGGAGGATGAAGAAAGCAGTTAGCAAGCAGAGGAGTTACAGATATCTGGCGACACCTGGAGTACAGATGTAGGGAGGCAGGTAATGCAAGACCTGATAAATAGTCATTTTTAAGGTATGTTTTTTTTTGTGTAAACTTAAATATATTTGTTAACTTCAAAAACATTTAAATTCGTAAGAATGTGTCTGAATCCTTTAGACATACTAACATACCCTGGCTGCATGCCATACAAATGCAGCATGTGTATTGTGTGTTTATATTTTCAATAAACATCACATTATGAGGCACATGTATGAAGTGTGGAGAAGTCTTTAATCAATGATAAATGTAAGTTATAAAAAAACCCACATAATCCTGCTAATTATTTAATATGTTATTTACTTTATGAATGTGTGCTATGTCTTAACGTAACACTTGACCACATTTAAGATATTCTCCATGCTGAATACATGTGTCCCTATGTGTGGTGTTCCATAGGATTTAAGGGACATAAACTTAGTCTCATCCAAAAAAAAAATATTTGTTTCTGTTTGCTGGAGGAAATCTGCAGATTTGTTAGACACAACACAGTAAACAAGATTGATCCATTATTACACACATTACTTGGCATTTGAAAGGTTTGCTATTTGTTTTGTTATGCTACATGATTTATAATCATATTAGTCCTTTTTACAACACACAAATATGGCGGAACAATAATGTAAAACCTTACCAAAAGTAATGTTCACAATTTCAGGTAAACATATTAGGACACTCCCTTGAACCACAATTGTGTTATTATTGTAATGTCGTCTATTGTAGAAATGTAAATGAGTTAAATTTCAAATTGTAAATTGTATGGGTCATGGGATAATCTGCATGGCTGCCAATTAGTGAAGCTGCAGGATATGAGACTGATTGGAATCAAGTATTATTCATTAGAAAGTCAAATAATGCTGACTTATTTCTGCATGCGAAGGACATTCTGCATGGCTGCCAATTAGTGAAGCTGCAGGATATGAGACTGATTGGAATCAAGTATTATTCATTAGAAAATCAAATAATGCAGACTTATTTCTTCATACTAAGGACAATGTGTAGCTCACAGAACATTTTCCTCCTCCAAAAAAATACAAAGAATATCAATGATCATTGTCTGGAAAAAAACACCTTTTGTTGTTTGTAACAGTTATAATTAATGATGTTGTTTAAATTATTAATGTGCTAAGTGGTATATATATATATATATATATATATATATATATATATACAGACAATCATACACTTACTAACTGTGTTTGTTTACTTCTCCTAAAAGAAATCTTTATCTATATTATTTATGTTTTTGTGGGCGGCTGCTTGGATGGGCCTTTGTCTTTACCACTGTCGTGTGGGCGTACTCTGGTGGAGCACCTTGTTGGTGAGGACACAGGCGATATAAGTGGAGTTGTCATACCAGAACTGCTGCTTGGTTGCTGTTGGTGCTGGGATCTGAGTGTTTCATTGAGGTTAGTGAGGGTGGCATTGAGTTCATAAGTTGCAGCACTTTGATTTTCTAAAATTGTGGTTATAGATTTATTGAGCATTTGATTGGTTTCTAAAATGTTGAGGTAGCTTTGCTGTTTTCTGTGCTGTTCTTCCATTATGCATTGTAAGTTGCCCATGACATGTGTCATGTCTGCCCGCATGATTTCCATGGTATTGCCAATTCTCGTGGTTGGTTCATTTTGGTGGCTGATATTTCTGCTGATTTTTCTGAGGTGAGATGCTAGGCTTGAAAATATTTTGGTCTGCCTACGCAGGCAATCCTGATTAGTGGCCTGCTGTGTAGCCCAACAGTCCCAAAACACTTGACCATGGCCTTGTGCTACTGGTGTTGTTGGGCTGTGTTGTGGTGGTGGTGTACTCACAGGTTTCCTTCAATTACTGGCTGCATTTGTAAAATGATTGTCTCATCCATGTAACTGTGTTGCTGGTGTTGCGGAGGGATGCTGGTAGCAGTACTTGAATCTGGAAGGACAATGATTTTGTGTTTAGTTATCCATGTGTTAGAAAAATTACTCCAAAGCAACAAACATGGAACACATGTATTTGAATGGTGATTGTACATATCCTGTATAGCAACAACATCACTCATTACTTAAATACATACATATGCCTGTTTGTGCCAAATGTTGCTGGCTACTTCATTGTGAAAGCAAGCACATGAGTTGTATGGTATATCATACATACTCCACCATAAAAGCGCATTTGTAAACATAATGTGTTGCCTTTTACTGTGTAAACCAAAAACATAGTAATGTTGTTGCATGTTGGAGGCAATGTTTTTTAAAAAACACGTTAAACAGAGGATTACAGCCTTACTCTTTGACAAGCTTACACATGTGTTTATGTTGCAGTGTCTTCCAGACAATCTGCTACTGTATGGCTGAAGTGAACATACATATCTTTACTGGATGTGGAAAAGGCAATTTGGCTTTGTTCCCATTTGATTTTTTTTTTCTTTGGTAAGTATGGGTGATTTGGCTGGTTGGCCAGTTTATGAGTATAATTAAATGGATCATTAAGAGATGACTAATATTGTATTTTGTTATAGATTCTTACTCACCATCAAGATGAGGGGAGTGTGGTTGGCGTCTTGGAGGTGTGTCCAAAATTTTGAGTAGGGGAACCGAAGAAACTGCAGACAATCTTCGTGGCAGGGTAGCCTGCTGTGGTTGGGAGTGGCCATCAGACCTTGCTTTCTTTGTTGGCACATGTGTCCATTTTTTGTGTGGTTCCGGAGGTCGCCTTCTGCTGCTCAAGACTTCTATTGAGGGACCTAGTATTTAAAGGAAAACATTTGTATGGCCATTCCTTTACAAATATAACCTGTACTACAATGGACACTTTACCAGCTTCCGCAGCGTCATCATCATCAGATGTCATGGGACTGACTGTAGGGTGAGCAGTTGTGCTTTTTTTCAACACTGTACATCAGGAAAAAAATAAAAAATAAAAAAATTAAAATAATGCAATCGTTGTAAATTCCAGGCATTATGTTTATAAACATTACACCAAAAAAATATTTTTTGTGTTGTATTTTTTTTTAATAAAAAATAATAATATTTATTCTGATATTGCAAACACACACACATTAACACATCAATATTGCTCAATAGCCATATGCACTATGGAAAGTGCAACACAGGAAATAATGTAGAGGCTACAGACATCAGTCAAAATTACAAATACATACTGTACACTAACAATACAAATCACACACATCTTGCTTTTGTTATCTAATGTACTTAATGAAAAATGGAATATGGCAAATCCTCTGTGATGTGCCACTACAAACACACACTAGCACAATATCACCAAAAAATTAAGTAAAGCATTGTCTAAAAATAATAACCATCATAATATTACTGTAACTGATTCAGCAGTGTTGTGTCAGTGTACAAATACAGCCTCAAACTCAGTCAACAAAGAGTGTGTTTGCTTTAAACATGATTACATTCTGTCCTAATTAAATAACACATGTCACTGGTTTAAAAGTGTCTTATGACTACTAGAGATGAGCGGGTTCGGTTTCTTTGAATCCGAACCCGCACGAACTTCACTTTTTTTTCCACGGGTCCGAGCGACTCGGATCTTCCCGCCTTGCTCGGTTAACCCGAGCGCGCCCGAACGTCATCATGACGCTGTCGGATTCTCGCGAGGCTCGGATTCTATCGCGAGACTCGGATTCTATATAAGGAGCCGCGCGTCGCCGCCATTTTCACTCGTGCATTGAGATTGATAGGGAGAGGACGTGTCTGGCGTCCTCTCCATTAGAATAGAGATAGATAGATTAGATAGAGAGAGATTGTGCAGAGTCGCAGACAGAGTTAGTTTACCACAGTCAGTGACCAGTGCAGTTGCTAGTTAACTTTTATTTAATATAATATATCCGTTCACTTCTCTCTGCTATATCCGTTCTCTGCCTGAAAAAAAAAACGATACACAGCACAGTCAGTCACACAGTGTGACTCAGTCTGTGTGCACTCAGCTCAGCCCAGTGTGCTGCACAGTCATCAATGTATAAATTAAAAGCTTATAATTAATTGTGGGGGAGACTGGGGAGCACTGCAGGTTGTTAGCAGGAGCCAGGAGTACAATTATATTAATTAACAGTGCACACTTTTGCTGCAGGAGTGGTGACCAGTGCCTGACCACCAGTATAGTATTGTTGTATACTACTAATATCTCTTTAAATATCAACCAGTCTATATTAGCAGCAGACACAGTACAGTGCGGTAGTTCACGGCTGTGGCTACCTCTGTGTCGGCACACGGCAGGCAGTCCGTCCGACCAGAATTGTATTATTTATTATTATATACCTACCACCTAACCGTGGTTTTTTTTTCATTCTTTATACCGTCATAGTGTCATCCTAATTGTTACGAGTATACTACTATCTCTTTATCAACCAGTGTACAGTGCGGTAGTTCACGGCTGTGGCTACCTCTGTGTCGGCACACGGCAGGCAGTCCGTCCGACCAGAATTGTATTATTTATTATTATATACCTACCACCTAACCGTGGTTTTTTTTTCATTCTTTATACCGTCATAGTGTCATCCTAATTGTTACGAGTATACTACTATCTCTTTATCAACCAGTGTACAGTGCGGTAGTTCACGGCTGTGGCTACCTCTGTGTCGGCACACGGCAGGCAGTCCGTCCGACCAGAATTGTATTATTTATTATTATATACCTACCACCTAACCGTGGTTTTTTTTTCATTCTTTATACCGTCATAGTGTCATCCTAATTGTTACGAGTATACTACTATCTCTTTATCAACCAGTGTACAGTGCGGTAGTTCACGGCTGTGGCTACCTCTGTGTCGGCACACGGCAGGCAGTCCGTCCGACCAGAATTGTATTATTTATTATTATATACCTACCACCTAACCGTGGTTTTTTTTTCATTCTTTATACCGTCATAGTGTCATCCTAATTGTTACGAGTATACTACTATCTCTTTATCAACCAGTGTACAGTGCGGTAGTTCACGGCTGTGGCTACCTCTGTGTCGGCAGTCGGCAGGCAGTCCGTCCATCCATAATTGTATTATTATTATAATATATACCACCTAACCGTGGTTTTTTTTTCATTCTTTATACCGTCATAGTGTCATACTAGTTGTTACGAGTATACTACTATCTCTTTATCAACCAGTGTACAGTGCGGTAGTTCACGGCTGTGGCTACCTCTGTGTCGGCAGTCGGCAGGCAGTCCGTCCATCCATAATTGTATTATTATTATAATATATACCACCTAACTGTGGTTTTTTTTTCATTCTTTATACCGTCGTCATAGTGTCATACTAGTTGTTACGAGTATACTACTATCTCTTTATCAACCAGTGTACAGTGCGGTAGTTCACGGCTGTGGCTACCTCTGTGTCGGCAGTCGGCAGGCAGTCCGTCCATCCATAATTGTATTATTATTATAATATATACCACCTAACCGTGGTTTTTTTTTCATTCTTTATACCGTCGTCATAGTGTCATACTAGTTGTTACGAGTATACTACTATCTCTTTATCAACCAGTGTACAGTGCGGTAGTTCACGGCTGTGGCTACCTCTGTGTCGGCAGTCGGCAGGCAGTCCGTCCATCCATAATTGTATTATTATTATAATATATACCACCTAACCGTGGTTTTTTTTTCATTCTTTATACCGTCGTCATAGTGTCATACTAGTTGTTACGAGTATACTACTATCTCTTTATCAACCAGTGTACAGTGCGGTAGTTCACGGCTGTGGCTACCTCTGTGTCGGCAGTCGGCAGGCAGTCCGTCCATCCATAATTGTATTATTATTATAATATATACCACCTAACCGTGGTTTTTTTTTCATTCTTTATACCGTCGTCATAGTGTCATACTAGTTGTTACGAGTATACTACTATCTCTTTATCAACCAGTGTACAGTGCGGTAGTTCACGGCTGTGGCTACCTCTGTGTCGGCAGTCGGCAGGCCGTCCATCCATAATTGTATTATTATTATAATATATACCACCTAACCGTGGTTTTTTTTTCATTCTTTATACCGTCGTCATAGTGTCATACTAGTTGTTACGAGTATACTACTATCTCTTTATCAACCAGTGTACAGTGCGGTAGTTCACGGCTGTGGCTACCTCTGTGTCGGCAGTCGGCAGGCAGTCCGTCCATCCATAATTGTATTATTATTATAATATATACCACCTAACCGTGGTTTTTTTTTTCATTCTTTATACCGTCGTCATAGTGTCATACTAGTTGTTACGAGTATACTACTATCTCTTTATCAACCAGTGTACAGTGCGGTAGTTCACGGCTGTGGCTACCTCTGTGTCGGCAGTCGGCAGGCAGTCCGTCCATCCATAATTGTATTATTATTATAATATATACCACCTAACCGTGGTTTTTTTATACCACCTAACCGTGGCAGTCCGTCCATAATTGTATACTAGTATCCAATCCATCCATCTCCATTGTTTACCTGAGGTGCCTTTTAGTTCTGCCTATAAAATATGGAGAACAAAAAAGTTGAGGTTCCAAAATTAGGGAAAGATCAAGATCCACTTCCACCTCGTGCTGAAGCTGCTGCCACTAGTCATGGCCGAGACGATGAAATGCCAGCAACGTCGTCTGCCAAGGCCGATGCCCAATGTCATAGTACAGAGCATGTCAAATCCAAAACACCAAATATCAGTAAAAAGCCTCTTTTTTTCTTTGCGTCATGTGCTGTTTGGGGAGGGTTTTTTGGAAGGGACATCCTGCGTGACACTGCAGTGCCTCTCCTAGATGGGCCCGGTGTTTGTGTCGGCCACTAGGGTCGCTAATCTTACTCACACAGCTACCTCATTGCGCCTCTTTTTTTCTTTGCGTCATGTGCTGTTTGGGGAGGGTTTTTTGGAAGGGACATCCTGCGTGACACTGCAGTGCCACTCCTAGATGGGCCCGGTGTTTGTGTCGGCCACTAGGGTCGCTTATCTTACTCACACAGCGACCTCGGTGCAAATTTTAGGACTAAAAATAATATTGTGAGGTGTGAGGTATTCAGAATAGACTGAAAATGAGTGTAAATTATGGTTTTTGAGGTTAATAATACTTTGGGATCAAAATGACCCCCAAATTCTATGATTTAAGCTGTTTTTTAGTGTTTTTGGAAAAAAACACCCGAATCCAAAACACACCCGAATCCGACAAAAATAATTCGGTGAGGTTTTGCCAAAACGCGTTCGAACCCAAAACACGGCCGCGGAACCGAACCCAAAACCAAAACACAAAACCCGAAAAATTTCAGGCGCTCATCTCTAATGACTACTCCAGCCTCTAACATGTCAACCACTGTTTTGTGAACATTGCACATGGATAACTGCATAAGAAAACAGAGTCCAAGTTTAAAACACTAAAATGTGCTAAAGGACAATCTTACTGCTTTACAATTCAATGACACACAAACTAACAAATTCACATGCTAAATGTAATTTTACATTACAACATCACATACAATACTGTTATATGCTACATTGGCTTTTGTAGTAAACATTCTCAAAAACTATGTATTTGGTGACGTGCACTTGAAGATGGTAGTAATGCGCTACGTCACATGACACACATTTTCTATATACATTAATACATAACAAATGTAAGAAAATGTTATTAAGAAAACACATGCTCACCATCCTTCCTGGGCCAATCGGAATTACGGACATGGCCTGCTGACATTACTTCAGGAGGTATTAAACTCCACATGGGCTCCTCATAGTCCAGATATGTGGCAACAAAGGGCTATCCACCACCGGTTTTGCGAGCCGACTTTGCCTCCTTGGCTATTTTGGACTTCACACGGTGCTTTATGTCATAGTACCGTTTGCGGCACATGTCCTCCATCCGCTTGACCACCCCCTCACTATTTACAGCAGCAACAACTTTCGCCCACAACAATGTCTTCTTCCGTGTTGGCACCTTGGCGGACTCAGGCCCAAATAGCTGCCGCTGATATTTCATCAGCTCCCGCATCAATGCCACATTTTCAGCATAAATAAATTTTACATTCTGCCCAGTCTTAGTAGTGGTGCGTGGCTGTGGAGCTGTATGACTGTCACTTGAGGCTGCATCAGCAACCACACCCACCTCCTGCACCTCACTAACCTCACTCTCACTCACCTCCTCCACCTGACCAACCTCCTCCCCCTCACTCACACCCTCCACCTCACTCACCTCAGCCACCTCACCCACCTCTGAGTCAGACATAATTGTGTGGATAAACAATTAACACAGAAAAATAATAAGACAAACAACACACTCCTCCATTACCACTACACAACACACACACACAAACAAACAAACACTGACAAGGGAATCCAAATAAAAAAAACTAGGACAAAAAATAAGACAAACCAAAAATAAACAAGACTACAAGATTGACAAGACTACTTTCAAACACAATACTACACTCAGAACTCGCTACAAAAACTCCTCACAAAATAACTACAAACCAACCTCCACAGCACAACTTCTCTCCTCACCACTAACTAAACCAACAAGGTGCGGATGGTTTGCGGCTTATTTATATGGTTGCGCACAGACACTCCTACATCTGAAACACAACCAATCACGAATGTAGGTGAAAATTGAAACTAAAAGTGCAAATGCGGCCATAGTTGCTTAAAAACACTGCCGCGTTTAACATTGACAATAATCTAGTAAAAACACAAAAAACACAAATGCAAATGTGATTGATGGCCGTAAATGGATAAAAAAAATACGACATACATCGACATCGGAAAATACGAAAACCAATAACTCGACAGCTTTGTAAATTAGTGTAGATAGATTCAAAAAGGTGCATGAAAATGCACCCGATAAAAAATGAGTTTAAACTTTACCCAAACCGACTCAAACACGATTATTAGTAAATAAACCCCCTAGAGTGAACACTAGGATATGAATGTTCCCAGAGTGATGAGAAATGGGACACACCCCCATTTTCATTGACCACGCCCCTGTGTGATACGTGGCCATGCCCATTTTTCTGTGCACGTCTCCGGTGCACACACCCAGTGCCGGTAAGAAAATTTTTCTACTTGGTACCACCCATTACCAGATCTCTAGTTTCACCTATGCTAAGATGTGCTGTAATATGTAGTTTGTTTATTAGGTCAGTGGTGCTCACAGAGTCAATAAATTGTGAATATTATACACAACAAAGGATTACAGCCTGTTGTGTATAACAACCTGTAAAATGTAAGGCAGAAGCAGAATGGACTTTGGGGGTCATTCCGACCTGATCGCACGCTGCCGTTTTTCGCAGGTCACTACTGTGCATGCGTATGCACCGCAATGCGCAGGTGCGTCATATGGGTACAAAGCAGATCGTTGCTGTGCAATGGATTTAACAAAGAATCAATTTGCACAGCCGATTGCAAGGAGATTGACAGGAAGAAGACATTTATGGGTGTCAACTGACCGTTGTCTGGGAGTGTTTGGGAAAACGCAGGTGTGTTCAAGCGTTTGCAGGGCGGGTGTCTGATGTCAATTCCGGGACCAGACAGGCTGAGTGATCGCAGCAGCTGAGTAAGTTCAGACCTACTCAGAAACGGCACAAAATGTTTTTGCAGAACTTGGCTGCACAGGCATTCGCACACTTGCAAAGCAAAAAAACGCTCCCCAGTGGGCGGCAACTAAACAGCTAGCGAGCGATCAACTCAGAATGACCCCCTTTATCTCTCTCTGAGCTTTGATAAATACCCACCTAAGTAATCAAAAATTCCCAACTTTTTATTTATCATTAAAGGCATACAAACTTACACAATGCACAATATGTAAATATACATTTTTTTATGGTTTGAAATAAAGGGACAAATATCTAAATAATTGTTGAAAGTGTAGTGAGCATTGACTTTCTAAAGTATAACACTGTTCAACGTTTCAATTCTTCATTAAAACCCTAGCATCCAGACATTTACAGAGTAATTCCTATGGTTTTATTACAGATTTGTGCCTTTGAGCAATTTCATAAATAACCGTCACAGGGAGCATTATGAACATGTTTGACAAATAAAACAATTTGCAAATACAGCACTCAGGAGAGCAACTTATAAAGCAATACCTTGATGAGCAACACAGTGCAGAGATTTTGTTCGGTTCAGACAGTGATGCCTATAATAAAATAAATTCAATTGTAACAGAAAAACTAGCACTTGTCTCAGGTCAGACCTGCTAAAACACAAGCACAGGGTTCTATTTCAGGGACATTTATAAACACTGACAGCAGATATTTTATAGATTTAGAGCATTTTTGTCTGTAAAATTTTCTGCTGATCTAATTTTGCACAGAGTTTCTGTATGAATATGTTTGGTTAATTCATACCTCCCAACTTTGATGAGGGAGAAAGAGGGACTGCTGTGCGGTGAAGCCACGCCTGCCGGAAAAGGGGATGTGACTTCATACAAATGGTGTGTGGCTTCACAGTATTGTTCCGATCGCCAGTCACGTTCCCGGTTCACATCACTGTGGGGACATGGCCAGCACTCAGTGAGCTGCTGGCATGCCCCCAGTCCCTCTCTCTCTGTGAATAGATGCTGTGTGTGCATGCGCACAGCATCTATTCACCACTGCTCTACAGCAGAGCAGCAAGTGATAGGGAGCCTCCCAACTGCCCCCCCTACCACGGGACACTGAGGCCCACGGGTGGGACAGCTGGACAGTCCCAAAAAAAGGGACTGTCCTGCGAAAATCAGTGTTGGGAAGTATGGTTAATGTATTCCATTATATATATATTCCTTTTATTTATACATTTTTTTCTTGTGCACATACTGTACTTGTAAGTACAAATATAGATTTAAAAGTAATATTCAGAATATTTAGAGAGATACAGTACCAGTCTGTGTACCTTATCATGACCCCCATAACCAGATCAAATGAGTATTGTGCAAAGGTAGAACCAATAACAGTGGTGAGCAGTTGCTACACCTGACTGGGAATGCAGTAGAACTCTTTTACTTCAATTATTTAAGGTGCAAGAACTGCAATCAATCATGCCTCTCAGTTGATGTTATTATTATTATTATTATTATTATTATTACTTCTACCACTACTACTAGAGAGGCCCAGATCCAGGGATTAATACACAATTGCAACAAAGGTAATGTTTCACTACTAAGGGCTTATTTATGTGAGGAGGTAGTATATGACCGATTTAAAAAAAAAATTAAGATTAATAAATCATCTGGTCCGACAGAATTCACCCAAGGATTCTCATGGAGCTTCACTCCGAACTAGCAAGGCCGCTATTTTTGATCTTCAGTGGCTCACTTACAACAGGCATGGTTCCCAAAGACTGGCATATAGCAGAAGTAGTGCCAATATTCAACAAGGGAAGTAAAGCTGAACCGGGTAATTATAGACCAGTTAGTCTTACATCTATAGAGGAGAAGTACTGGAAGATGTTCTAAGGGACAGTGTACAGAAGTCAATTGAAGCCAATAAGGTTATTAATAGAAACCAACATGGATTTGTGAAGGATAGGTAATGTCAAACAAACTTGCTTGGCTTTTATGAAACAGTGCAAACCTTGATCAGGGTAAGGAGGTCGATGTAATCTTTTTAGACTTTGCTAAAGCTTTTGACACAGTACAGCTCATGAGACTTATCTATAAGTTACAAGAACTAGGTCTAGGGAGCACAAAATGTACTTGGGTCAGAAATCGGTTAGATAATAGGGAGCAGCGCATTGTGGTAAATGGAACTTTTTCAAATTGGACTGAAGTACTAAGTGGTGTGCCACAAGTGTCTGTACATGGACCACTGTTGGTCAAATTTTTTATTAACGATCTAGCAGTAGATCTGGAGAGCATGGTGTCAATTTTTGCAGATGATACCAAGTTGTGTAGGGTTATAAATACGGAGGGAGATGCTGAGTCTCTTCAGAACTTAGTCAAACTGGAAGCATGGGCAGCAAAATGGAGAATGAGCTTCAATACAGACAAGTGTAAGGTAATGCACTTTCGTAGGAAGAACAAAAATAACACCTACATACTAAATGGGGTAAAATTCGGTGTTTCTGTACTGGAAAAAAACTTAGGTATGCACATAGATAGCAAACTAAGCAGTAGTGCCCAAAGGAGGATTGCAGCAAAGAAGGCTAACAAGGTATTAGCATGTATAAACCGGTGAATTGACTCAAGGGATGAGAGTGTTATACTCCCATTATATAAATCTCTAGTGAGGCCACATCTTGAATACTGTGCACAATTTTGGGTACCATACTAACAAAAGGATATCCTGGAACTAGAAAAGGTTCAGAGGTGGGCGACCAAACTAATTAAGTGGATTGAGATGCTGGAATATGAGGAAAGGCTTGCAAGGCTTGGCTTGTTTACACTGGAAAAGAGGAGACTAAGAGGGGACACGATCAACATTTACAAATATATAAGGGGGCAATATACAGAGATTGCACTGTATCTGTTTTTGGTAAGATCAACACAGAGGACACGTGGGAGAGATAATAGTAATGGCGAACTAGGTCAACACTTTAAAGAATGGGCTAGATAATTACCTAATGGATAAGGATATACAGGGTTATGGTGTGTAGTCACGCGCTATAGTTACTAAAATAAATAAATAAACAAACAAACACGATGGCCGACATTATCAACAGACCTTATTACAGTAGTCCTAAAAATAATACAGCGTAGGAGACCACAAATAAGTTGCACTTGATGGACAAATTGTCTTTTTCAACCTCAAAAACTATGTTACTATATTAATACTACTACTATATTGTTATGATAAGTCTATTTAAAATATGGTCCAGTCTGAGGTTAGCCAATTAATTTTCCGTACCTAGTGTTAGCTTTTAAAAAAAAATCATATAAATATTTTCAATACTTGTCATATACTGTATTCCATCTGGTAAGTGTACCATACAGTAGCTTAGACTTCAGTGCGGTGGCTGAATGGGGGGAAGGGGGGGGGGCAGAGACTGTTACAAAAAGAGGATGCAATTAAACACGTAGAAAAACAGAGGATTTTGTGAATTAAATTCTTTTGGTGATGGGATGCAGAGGGGATATACAGTGGGAGAAGAAAATATTTGGGAGAAAATGGGATATCTACTGTATACACAAAACCACAAGCACCAAATCCCTGATGGCCTCTCTTACTATTAACTCTCTCAACACAAGACATTTTCAACTTTACAGAGGGATACGTCAAGGCTGTCCGCTCTCCCCCTTTCACTTTAATTTGGCCATTGACCTGCTGATCTGACATTTTATGCAGCTGACTGGTTGGCAGAGTATTTCTATACCGAATCAGGAAAGTAAAGCTTTTGGTGATGATTTACTATTATATTTTCAAAATCTCTTGCTCATGAGTAAATTTCATGATTTTGAACAGATAACGGGTTTTTGGTCAACTCTACTAAAACGGAAGCGCTAGCATTTTACCCAGAATGTGAACTAGAAAGAATCTCAGTAATGGTGCGTAATAAAAGTCCCCCACAATGCAGCTATGTTTGTATATAAGAGTAAACATCCAATTTACTCAGGAATAATCCATAGAACAAAAGTTAAATATACAAAACTTGAGAGCTAGGAGGAAATACCACATCCAACCCCGTACAGTGATGGTTCATACAGCAACCCACAAGGTGTTAAAAAAAACTTTACGTTTTTATTAGAGATGAGCGGGTTCGGTTCCTCGGAAACCGAACCCGCCCGAACTTCAGTTTTTTTTACACGGGTCCGAGCGACTTGGATCTTCCCGCCTTGCTCGGTTAACCCGAGCGCGCCCGAACGTCATCATCCCGCTGTCGGATTCTCGCGAGGCTCGGATTCTATCGCGAGACTCGGATTCTATATAAGGAGCCGCGCGTCGCCGCCATTTTCACACGTGCACTGAGATTGATAGGGAGAGGACGTGGCTGGCGTCCTCTCCGTTTATAGAGAGTGAGACTACTAGAGTAGAGAGAGACACAGTATTATTTACTTTAGTAATTTTGGGGAGCATTAGGAGGAGTACTACTACTTGCTGAAGTGATAGTGTGACTGTATATCTGACTTGTGGGGGAGACAGTGGGGAGCAGTTAGAGTCTGAGAGCAGGAGTACATATTTTAACGTACAGTGCACACTTTTACTGGCACTCTGCAGCCAGAGTGCCACACTGCCATTGTGACCACACTGACCACCAGTATATATTGTGATTGTCTGCTTAGGAGTACTACTTGCAAGTTGCTGATAGTGTGACCAGTGACCTGACCACCAGTTTAATTAATCACCACCAGTTTAATATATATATATATATATATATAATTGTATATAATATATATAATTGTATATGTATACCACCTACCCGTGTTTTTTTTTTTTCTTTCTTCTTGATACATACTACTATAGTAGCTTACTGTAGCAGTCTGCGGTGCTGCTGAGCTGACAGTGTCCAGCAGGTCCGTCATCAGTCATTACATAATAAATATATATACCTGTCCGGCTGCAGTACTAGTGATATTATATATATATATATATATATATATTAATTTCATCTCATTATCATCCAGTCTATATTAGCAGCAGACACAGTACGGTAGTCCACGGCTGTAGCTACCTCTGTGTCGGCAGTCGCTGGTCCATCCATAAGTATACTAGTATCCATCCATCTCCATTGTTTACCTGAGGTGCCTTTTAGTTGTGCCTATTAAAATATGGAGAACAAAAATGTTGAGGTTCCAAAATTAGGGAAAGATCAAGATCCACTTCCACCTCGTGCTGAAGCTGCTGCCACTAGTCATGGCCGAGACGATGAAATGCCAGCAACGTCGTCTGCCAAGGCCGATGCCCAATGTCATAGTACAGAGCATGTAAAATCCAAAACACCAAATATCAGTAAAAAAAGGACTCCAAAATCTAAAATAAAATTGTCGGAGGAGAAGCGTAAACTTGCCAATATGCCATTTACCACACGGAGTGGCAAGTAAAGGCTGAGGCCCTGGCCTATGTTCATGGCTAGTGGTTCAGCTTCACATGAGGATGGAAGCACTCAGCCTCTCGCTAGAAAAATGAAAAGACTCAAGCTGGCAAAAGCACCGCAAAGAACTGTGCGTTCTTCCAAATCCCAAATCCACAAGGAGAGTCCAATTGTGTCGGTTGCGATGCCTGACCTTCCCAACACTGGACGTGAAGAGCATGCGCCTTCCACCATTTGCACGCCCCCTGCAAGTGCTGGAAGGAGCACCCGCAGTCCAGTTCCTGATAGTCAGATTGAAGATGTCAGTGTTGAAGTACACCAGGATGAGGAGGATATGGGTGTTGCTGGCGCTGGGGAGGAAATTGACAAGGAGGATTCTGATGGTGAGGTGGTTTGTTTAAGTCAGGCACCCGGGGAGACACCTGTTGTCCGTGGGAGGAATAGGGCCGTTGACATGCCTGGTGAAAATACCAAAAAAATCAGCTCTTCGGTGTGGAAGTATTTCAACAGAAATGCGGACAACATTTGTCAAGCCGTGTGTTGCCTTTGTCAAGCTGTAATAAGTAGGGGTAAGGACGTTAACCTCCTCGGAACATCCTCCCTTATACGTCACCGCAGCGCATTCATAATAAGTCAGTGACAAGTTCAAAAACTTTGGGCGACAGCGGAAGCAGTCCACTGACCAGTAAATCCCTTCCTCTTGTAACCAAGCTCACGCAAACCACCCCACCAACTCCCTCAGTGTCAATTTCCTCCTTCCCCAGGAATGCCAATAGTCCTGCAGGCCATGTCACTGGCAATTCTGACGAGTCCTCTCCTGCCTGGGATTCCTCCGATGCATCCTTGCGTGTAACGCCTACTGCTGCTGGCGCTGCTGTTGTTGCTGCTGGGAGTCGATGGTCATTCCAGAGGGGAAGTCGTAAGCCCACTTTTACTACTTCCACCAAGCAATTGACTGTCCAACAGTCCTTTGCGAGGAAGATGAAATATCACAGCAGTCATCCTGTTGCAAAGCGGATAACTGAGGCCTTGACAACTATGTTGGTGTTAGACGTGCGTCCGGTATCCGCCGTTAGTTCACAGGGAACTAGACAATTTCTTGAGGTAGTATGCCCCCGTTACCAAATACCATCTAGGTTCCACTTCTCTAGGCAGGCGATACCGAGAATGTACACGGACGTCAGAAAAAGACTCACCAGTGTCCTAAAAAATGCAGTTGTACCCAATGTCCACTTAACCACGGACATGTGGACAAGTGGAGCAGGGCAGGGTCAGGACTATATGACTGTGACAGCCCACTGGGTAGATGTATGGACTCCCGCCGCAAGAACAGCAGCGGCGGCACCAGTAGCAGCATCTCGCAAACGCCAACTCTTTCCTAGGCAGGCTACGCTTTGTATCACCGCTTTCCAGAATACGCACACAGCTGAAAACCTCTTACGGCAACTGAGGAAGATCATCACGGAATGGCTTACCCCAATTGGACTCTCCTGTGGATTTGTGGCATCGGACAACGCCAGCAATATTGTGTGTGCATTAAATATGGGCAAATTCCAGCACGTCCCATGTTTTGCACATACCTTGAATTTGGTGGTGCAGAATTTTTTTAAAAACGACAGGGGCGTGCAAGAGATGCTGTCGGTGGCCAGAAGAATTGCGGGACACTTTCGGCGTACAGGCACCACGTACAGAAGACTGGAGCACCACCAAAAACGCCTGAACCTGCCCTGCCATCATCTGAAGCAAGAAGTGGTAACGAGGTGGAATTCAACCCTATATATGCTTCAGAGGTTGGAGGAGCAGCAAAAGGCCATTCAAGCCTATACAATTGAGCACGATATAGGAGGTGGAATGTACCTGTCTCAAGCGCAGTGGAGAATGATTTCAACGTTGTGCAAGGTTCTGCAACCTTTTGAACTTGCCACACGTGAAGTCAGTTCAGACACTGCCAGCCTGAGTCAGGTCATTCCCCTCATCAGGCTTTTGCAGAAGAAGCTGGAGGCATTGAAGGAGGAGCTAAAAGGGAGCGATTCCGCTAGGCATGTGGGACTTGTGGATGGAGCCCTTAATTCGCTTAACAAGGATTCACGGGTGGTCAATCTGTTGAAATCAGAGCACTACATTTTGGCCACCGTGCTCGATCCTAGATTTAAAACCTACCTTGGATCTCTCTTTCCGGCAGACACAAGTCTGCTGGGGTTCAAAGACCTGCTGGTGACAAAATTGTCAAGTCAAGCGGAACGCGACCTGTCAACATCTCCTCCTTCACATTCTCCCGCAACTGGGGGTGCTTGGAAAAGGCTCAGAATTCCGAGCCCACCCGCTGGCGGTGATGCAGGGCAGTCTGGAGCGACTGCTGATGCTGACATCTGGTCCGGACTGAAGGACCTGACAATGATTACGGACATGTCGTCTGCTGTCACTGCATATGATTCTCTCCCCATTGAAAGAATGGTGGAGGATTATATGAGTGACCGCATCCAAGTAGGCACGTCAGACAGTCCGTACTTATACTGGCAGGAAAAAGAGGCAATTTGGAGGCCCTTGCACAAACTGGCTTTATTCTACCTAAGTTGCCCTCCCACAAGTGTGTACTCCGAAAGAGTGTTTAGTGCCGCCGCTCACCTTGTCAGCAATCGGCGTACGAGGTTACTTCCAGAAAATGTGGAGAAGATGATGTTCATTAAAATGAATTATAATCAATTCCTCCGTGGAGACATTGACCAGCAGCAATTGCCTCCACAAAGTACACAGGGAGCTGAGATGGTGGATTCCAGTGGGGACGAATTGATAATCTGTGAGGAGCGGGATGTACACGGTGATATATCGGAGGATGATGATGAGGTGGACATCTTGCCTCTGTAGAGCCAGTTTGTGCAAGGAGAGATTAATTGCTTCTTTTTCGGTGGGGGTCCAAACCAACCCGTCATTTCAGTCACAGTCGTGTGGCAGACCCTGTCACTGAAATGATGGGTTGGTTAAAGTGTGCATGTCCTGTTTATACAACATAAGGGTGGGTGGGAGGGCCCAAGGACAATTCCATCTTGCACCTCTTTTTTCTTTCATTTTTATTTGCGTCATGTGCTGTTTGGGGAGTGTTTTTTGGAAGGGCCATCCTGCGTGACACTGCAGTGCCACTCCTAGATGGGCCAGGTGTTTGTGTCGGCCACTAGGGTCGCTTATCTTACTCACACAGCTACCTCATTGCGCCTCTTTTTTTCTTCTTTGCGTCATGTGCTGTTTGGGGAGTGTTTTTTGGAAGGGCCATCCTGCGTGACACTGCAGTGCCACTCCTAGATGGGCCAGGTGTTTGTGTCGGCCACTAGGGTCGCTTATCTTACTCACACAGCTACCTCATTGCGCCTCTTTTTTTCTTCTTTGCGTCATGTGCTGTTTGGGGAGTGTTTTTTGGAAGGGCCATCCTGCGTGACACTGCAGTGCCACTCCTAGATGGGCCAGGTGTTTGTGTCGGCCACTAGGGTCGCTTAGCTTACTCACACAGCTACCTCATTGCGCCTCTTTTTTTCTTCTTTGCATCATGTGCTGTTTGGGGAGTGTTTTTTGGAAGGGCCATCCTGCGTGACACTGCAGTGCCACTCCAAGATGGGCCCGGTGTTTGTGTCGGCCACTAGGGTCGCTTATCTTACTCACACAGCTACCTCATTGCGCCTCTTTTTTTCTTCTTTGCGTCATGTGCTGTTTGGGGAGTGTTTTTTGGAAGGGCCATCCTGCGTGACACTGCAGTGCCACTCCTAGATGGGCCAGGTGTTTGTGTCGGCCACTAGGGTCGCTTAGCTTAGTCATCCAGCGACCTCGGTGCAAATTTTAGGACTAAAAATAATATTGTGAGGTGTGAGGTATTCAGAATAGACTGAAAATGAGTGGAAATTATGGTTTTTGAGGTTAATAATACTTTGGGATCAAAATGACCCCCAAATTCTATGATTTAAGCTGTTTTTTAGTGTTTTTTGAAAAAAACACCCGAATCCAAAACACACCCGAATCCGACAAAAAAAATTCGGTGAGGTTTTGCCAAAACGCGGTCGAACCCAAAACACGGCCGCGGAGCCGAACCCAAAACCAAAACACAAAACCCGAAAAATTTCAAGTGCACATCTCTAGTTTTTATAGAGGGCTTCTATTTGTTCATAAGATTCCACAAAATCACTAGAGATGAGCGCCTGAAATTTTTCGGGTTTTGTGTTTTGGTTTTGGGTTCGGTTCCGCGGCCGTGTTTTGGGTTCGACCGCGTTTTGGCAAAACCTCACCGAATTTTTTTTGTCGGATTCGGGTGTGTTTTGGATTCGGGTGTTTTTTTCAAAAAACCCTAAAAAACAGCTTAAATCATAGAATTTGGGGGTAATTTTGATCCCAAAGTATTATTAACCTCAAAAAACATAATTTACACTCATTTTCAGCCTATTCTGAACACATCACACCTCACAATATTATTTTTAGTCCTAAAATTTGCACCGAGGTCGCTGTGTGAGTAAGATAAGCGACCCTAGTGGCCGACACAAACACCGGGCCCATCTAGGAGTGGCACTGCAGTGTCACGCAGGATGTCCCTTCCAAAAAACCCTCCCCAAACAGCACATGACGCAAAGAAAAAAAGAGGCGCAATGAGGTAGCTGACTGTGTGAGAAAGATAAGCGACCCTAGTGGCCGACACAAACACCGGGCCCATCTAGGAGTGGCACTGCAGTGTCACGCAGGATGTCCCTTCCAAAAAACCCTCCCCAATCAGCACATGATGCAAAGAAAAAGAAAAGAAAAAAGAGGTGCAAGATGGAATTATCCTTGGGCCCTCCCACCCACCCTTATGTTGTATAAACAAAACAGGACATGCACACTTTAACCAACCCATCATTTCAGTGACAGGGTCTGCCACACGACTGTGACTGATATGACGGGTTGGTTTGGACCCCCCCCAAAAAAGAAGCAATTAATCTCTCCTTGCACAAACTGGCTCTACAGAGGCAAGATGTCCACCTCATCTTCACCCTCCGATATATCACCGTGTACATCCCCCTCCTCACAGATTATCAATTCGTCCCCACTGGAATCCACCATCTCAGCTCCCTGTGTACTTTGTGGAGGCAATTGCTGCTGGTCAATGTCTCCGCGGAGGAATTGATTATAATTCATTTTAATGAACATCATCTTCTCCACATTTTCTGGATGTAACCTCGTACGCCGATTGCTGACAAGGTGAGCGGCGGCACTAAACACTCTTTCGGAGTACACACTTGTGGGAGGGCAACTTAGGTAGAATAAAGCCAGTTTGTGCAAGGGCCTCCAAATTGCCTCTTTTTCCTGCCAGTATAAGTACGGACTGTGTGACGTGCCTACTTGGATGCGGTCACTCATATAATCCTCCACCATTCTATCAATGTTGAGAGAATCATATGCAGTGACAGTAGACGACATGTCCGTAATCGTTGTCAGGTCCTTCAGTCCGGACCAGATGTCAGCATCAGCAGTCGCTCCAGACTGCCCTGCATCACCGCCAGCGGGTGGGCTCGGAATTCTGAGCCTTTTCCTCGCACCCCCAGTTGCGGGAGAATGTGAAGGAGGAGATGTTGACAGGTCGCGTTCCGCTTGACTTGACAATTTTGTCACCAGCAGGTCTTTCAACCCCAGCAGACCTGTGTCTGCCGGAAAGAGAGATCCAAGGTAGGCTTTAAATCTAGGATCGAGCACGGTGGCCAAAATGTAGTGCTCTGATTTCAACAGATTGACCACCCGTGAATCCTTGTTAAGCGAATTAAGGGCTGCATCCACAAGTCCCACATGCCTAGCGGAATCGCTCCGTGTTAGCTCCTTCTTCAATGCCTCCAGCTTCTTCTGCAAAAGCCTGATGAGGGGAATGACCTGACTCAGGCTGGCAGTGTCTGAACTGACTTCACGTGTGGCAAGTTCAAAGGGCATCAGAACCTTGCACAACGTTGAAATCATTCTCCACTGCACTTGAGACAGGTGCATTCCATCTCCTATATCGTGCTCAATTGTATAGGCTTGAATGGCCTTTTGCTGCTCCTCCAACCTCTGAAGCATATAGAGGGTTGAATTTCACCTCGTTACCACTTCTTGCTTCAGATGATGGCAGGGCAGGTTCAGTAGTTTTTGGTGGTGCTCCAGTCTTCTGTACGTGGTGCCTGTACGCCGAAAGTGTCCCGCAATTTTTCTGGCCACCGACAGCATCTCTTGCACGCCCCTGTCGTTTTTTAAAAAATTCTGCACCACCAAATTCAAGGTATGTGCAAAACATGGGACGTGCTGGAATTTGCCCATATTTAATGCACACACAATATTGCTGGCGTTGTCCGATGCCACAAATCCACAGGAGAGTCCAATTGGGGTAAGCCATTCCGCGATGATCTTCCTCAGTTGCCGTAAGAGGTTTTCAGCTGTGTGCGTATTCTGGAAAGCGGTGATACAAAGCGTAGCCTGCCTAGGAAAGAGTTGGCGTTTGCGAGATGCTGCTACTGGTGCCGCCGCTGCTGTTCTTGCGGCGGGAGTCCATACATCTACCCAGTGGGCTGTCACAGTCATATAGTCCTGACCCTGCCCTGCTCCACTTGTCCACATGTCCGTGGTTAAGTGGACATTGGGTACAACTGCATTTTTTAGGACACTGGTGAGTCTTTTTCTGACGTCCGTGTACATTCTCGGTATCGCCTGCCTAGAGAAGTGGAACCTAGATGGTATTTGGTAACGGGGGCACACTGCCTCAATAAATTGTCTAGTTCCCTGTGAACTAACGGCGGATACCGGACGCACGTCTAACACCAACATAGTTGTCAAGGACTCAGTTATCCGCTTTGCAGTAGGATGACTGCTGTGATATTTCATCTTCCTCGCAAAGGACTGTTGAACAGTCAATTGCTTACTGGAAGTAGTACAAGTGGGCTTACGACTTCCCCTCTGGGATGACCATCGACTCCCAGCGGCAACAACAGCAGCGCCAGCAGCAGTAGGCGTTACACGCAAGGATGCATCGGAGGAATCACAGGCAGGAGAGGACTCGTCAGACTTGCCAGTGACATGGCCTGCAGGACTATTGGCATTCCTGGGGAAGGAGGAAATTGACACTGAGGGAGTTGGTGGGGTGGTTTGCGTGAGCTTGGTTACAAGAGGAAGGGATTTACTGGTCAGTGGACTGCTTCCGCTGTCACCCAAAGTTTTTGAACTTGTCACTGACTTATTATGAATGCGCTGCAGGTGACGTATAAGGGAGGATGTTCCGAGGTGGTTAACGTCCTTACCCCTACTTATTACAGCTTGACAAAGGGAACACACGGCTTGACACCTGTTGTCCGCATTTCTGGTGAAATACCTCCACACCGAAGAGCTGATTTTTTTGGTATTTTCACCTGGCATGTCAACGGCCATATTCCTCCCACGGACAACAGGTGTCTCCCCGGGTGCCTGACTTAAACAAACCACCTCACCATCAGAATCCTCCTGGTCAATTTCCTCCCCAGCGCCAGCAACACCCATATCCTCCTCATCCTGGTGTACTTCAACACTGACATCTTCAATCTGACTATCAGGAACTGGACTGCGGGTGCTCCTTCCAGCACTTGCAGGGGGCATGCAAATAGTGGAAGGCGCATGCTCTTCACGTCCAGTGTTGGGAAGGTCAGGCATCGCAAACGACACAATTGGACTCTCCTTGTGGATTTGGGATTTCAAAGAACGCACAGTTCTTTGCGGTGCTTTTGCCAGCTTGAGTCTTTTCAGTTTTCTAGCGAGAGGCTGAGTGCTTCCATCCTCATGTGAAGCTGAACCACTAGCCATGAACATAGGCCAGGGCCTCAGCCGTTCCTTGCCACTCCGTGTGGTAAATGGCATATTGGCAAGTTTACGCTTCTCCTCCGACAATTTTATTTTAGGTTTTGGAGTCCTTTTTTTTCTGATATTTGGTGTTTTGGATTTGACATGCTCTGTACTATGACATTGGGCATCGGCCTTGGCAGACGACGTTGCTGGCATTTCATCGTCTCGGCCATGACTAGTGGCAGCAGCTTCAGCACGAGGTGGAAGTGGATCTTGATCTTTCCCTAATTTTGGAACCTCAACTTTTTTGTTCTCCATATTTTATAGGCAGAACTAAAAGGCACCTCAGGTAAACAATGGAGATGGATGGATTGGATACTAGTATACAATTATGGACGGACTGCCACGGTTAGGTGGTATAAAAAAACCACGGTTAGGTGGTATATATTATAATAATAATACAATTATGGATGGACGGACTGCCTGCCGACTGCCGACACAGAGGTAGCCACAGCCGTGAACTACCGCACTGTACACTGGTTGATAAAGAGATAGTAGTATACTCGTAACAACTAGTATGACACTATGACGACGGTATAAAGAAAGAAAAAAAAATACCACAGTTAGGTGGTATATATTATAATAATAATACAATTATGGATGGACGGACTGCCTGCCG
Organism: Pseudophryne corroboree; assembly: GCF_028390025.1. NCBI lineage: Eukaryota > Metazoa > Chordata > Amphibia > Anura > Myobatrachidae > Pseudophryne > Pseudophryne corroboree. The sequence continues at coordinate 286,625,280 of NC_086452.1, read as the reverse complement.
ACTGCCGACACAGATGTAGCCACAGCCGTGAACTACCGCACTGTACACTGGTTGATAAAGAGATAGTAGTATACTCGTAACAACTAGTATGACACTATGACGACGGTATAAAGAATGAAAAAAAAAACCACGGTTAGGTGGTATATATTATAATAATAATACAATTATGGATGGACGGACTGCCTGCCGAGTGCCGACACAGAGGTAGCCACAGCCGTGAACTACCGCACTGTACACTGGTTGATAAAGAGATAGTAGTATACTCGTAACAACTAGTATGACACTATGACGACGGTATAAAGAAAGAAAAAAAAATACCACGGTTAGGTGGTATATATTATAATAATAATACAATTATGGATGGACGGACTGCCTGCCGACTGCCGACACAGAGGTAGCCACAGCCGTGAACTACCGCACTGTACACTGGTTGATAAAGAGATAGTAGTATACTCGTAACAACTAGTATGACACTATGACGACGGTATAAAGAAAGAAAAAAAAATACCACAGTTAGGTGGTATATATTATAATAATAATACAATTATGGATGGACGGACTGCCTGCCGACTGCCGACACAGAGGTAGCCACAGCCGTGAACTACCGCACTGTACACTGGTTGATAAAGAGATAGTAGTATACTCGTAACAACTAGTATGACACTATGACGACGGTATAAAGAATGAAAAAAAAAACCACGGTTAGGTGGTATATATTATAATAATAATACAATTATGGATGGACGGACTGCCTGCCGACTGCCGACACAGAGGTAGCCACAGCCGTGAACTACCGCACTGTACACTGGTTGATAAAGAGATAGTAGTATACTCGTAACAACTAGTATGACACTATGACGACGGTATAAAGAAAGAAAAAAAAATACCACAGTTAGGTGGTATATATTATAATAATAATACAATTATGGATGGACGGACTGCCTGCCGACTGCCGACACAGAGGTAGCCACAGCCGTGAACTACCGCACTGTACACTGGTTGATAAAGAGATAGTAGTATACTCGTAACAACTAGTATGACACTATGACGACGGTATAAAGAAAGAAAAAAAAATACCACAGTTAGGTGGTATATATTATAATAATAATACAATTATGGATGGACGGACTGCCTGCCGAGTGCCGACACAGAGGTAGCCACAGCCGTGAACTACCGCACTGTACACTGGTTGATAAAGAGATAGTAGTATACTCGTAACAACTAGTATGACACTATGACGACGGTATAAAGAATGAAAAAAAAACCACGGTTAGGTGGTATATATTATAATAATAATACAATTATGGATGGACGGACTGCCTGCCGACTGCCGACACAGAGGTAGCCACAGCCGTGAACTACCGCACTGTACACTGGTTGATAAAGAGATAGTAGTATACTCGTAACAACTAGTATGACACTATGACGACGGTATAAAGAATGAAAAAAAAACCACGGTTAGGTGGTATATATTATAATAATAATACAATTATGGATGGACGGACTGCCTGCCGACTGCCGACACAGAGGTAGCCACAGCCGTGAACTACCGCACTGTACACTGGTTGATAAAGAGATAGTAGTATACTCGTAACAACTAGTATGACACTATGACGGTATAAAGAATGAAAAAAAAAACACGGTTAGGTGGTATATATTATAATAATAATACAATTATGGATGGACGGACTGCCTGCCGACTGCCGACACAGAGGTAGCCACAGCCGTGAACTACCGCACTGTACACTGGTTGATAAAGAGATAGTAGTATACTCGTAACAACTAGTATGACACTATGACGACGGTATAAAGAAAGAAAAAAAAATACCACGGTTAGGTGGTATATATTGTAATACAATTATGGATGGACGGACTGCCTGCCGAGTTCCGACTGCCGACACAGAGGTAGCCACAGCCGTGAACTACCGCACTGTACTGTGTCTGCTGCTAATATAGACTGGTTGATAAAGAGATAGTATACAATACATACAACAATATACTACTATACTGGTGGTCAGGCACTGGTCACCACTAGTCACACTGGCAGTGGCACTCCTGCAGCAAAAGTGTGCACTGTTTAATTTTAAATTAATATAATATTATGTACTCCTGGGGGCTCCTGCTATAACAACCTGCAGTGCTCCCCAGTCTCCCCCACAATTATTATAAGCTTTGCCTTTTATACATTGATGTGCAGCACACTGGGCTGAGCTGAGTGCACACAGACTGAGTCACACTGTGTGACTGGCTGCTGCTGTGTATCGTTTTTTTTCAGGCAGAGAACGGATATAGCAGAGAACGGATATATTATATTAAAATAAATAAAAGTTAACTAACAACAACTGCACTGGTCACTGTGGTAAACTCTGTCTGACTCTGCACAATCTCTCTCTCTCTTCTAATCTAATTTCTAATGGAGAGGACGCCAGCCACGTCCTCTCCCTATCAATCTCAATGCACGTGTGAAAATGGCGGCGACGCGCGGCTCCTTATATAGAATCCGAGTCTCGCGAGAATCCGACAGCGTCATGATGACGTTCGGGCGCGCTCGGGTTAACCGAGCAAGGCGGGAGGATCCGAGTCTGCTCGGACCCGTAAAAAAAACATGAAGTTCGTGCGGGTTCGGTTTCAGAGAAACCGAACCCGCTCATCTCTAAAAATCACATGTAAAAGACAAAAGAATAATACTGCGGACCATCATAAAAATAATGAATTTTAATTCAAGATGTCCACTTACAAACAAGTAATTGGTATCAACGTATTCGTTAATCCACAATGGCAAGACAGCATAGGTCTGATGTATCAATCCAAATAGGAGAGAGTAGCTTTTCATAGGGATTCCAGAGTGGTGTAGAAGATACCATAAAAAACAAAAATACAAACGAATAGTGCAAATATGTAAAATAAAAAGGTAATTTTATACAGATGTACACTTACAAACAAGTGTTAAAACACAGCATGGGTAATTCCACAGTGGCAAACAATGGGAGTCACTCCTGGTATTCCCAAGATGGTCCAAGGGATCAGCTATCATCCACTTCCGGATAGTGGATGAAGTCCAGCAGCATACCCGAATGTTTAGCACAGCGGAAAACATCCAGAGCCACACCATTTAAACGGACTTCCTCCACCCTAAATGGAGAAGCTTAGTGGATATACCACAATAGAACTGCGCTCAACCCCTAAGGTGGGTGTGTTTAGCTAACGAATGCACATCAGATGTAATAAAGGATAATGTATGAACAGACCCAAATATGAGTTTGCACTTGGATATAGAAATCACAAAAATAACAATATGATATGAATTAATTGTATTTATTGTATACTGGCCAATCTGAAGGTGTGCGGTTAATGCCCAGGGTGGGCGATATTGTCTCTTATAAAGTTCATGCAGGTTATAAAACTGACTGCGGCATCCCGCACATCTGCTGTTGAAAAGTCTTTAGGAAGAAAATAATATTAATAGTGATGAGCGGGTTCGGTTCGTCGGAATCCGAACCCCCCCGAACTTCACCCATTGTACACGGTTCCGAGGCAGATTCGAATCTTCCCGCCTTGCTCGGTTAACCCGAGCACGCCCGAACGTCATCATTCCGCTGTCGGATTCTCGCAAGATTCGGATTCTATATAAGGAGCCGCGCGTCGCCGCCATTTTTCACTCGTGCATTGGAAATGATAGTGAGAGGACGTGGCTGGCGTCCTCTCAGTTTTATTCAGGTGGCTGCAAATATCTGTGCTCACTGCTTTATTGTGGGGACTGGGGACCAGCAGTATTATAAAGGAGGAGTACAGTGCAGAGTTTTGCTGACCAGTCACCACCAGTATTATACGTCCTCTGCCTGAAAAACGCTCCATATCTGTGCTCAGTGTGCTGCATATATCTGTGCTCACACTGCTTTATTGTGGGGACTGGGGACCAGCAGTATTATATAGGAGGAGTACAGTGCAGAGTTTTGCTGACCAGTGACCACCAGTATTATACGTTCTCTGCCTGAAAAACGCTCCATATCTGTGCTCAGTGTGCTGCATATATCTGTGCTCACACTGCTTTATTGTGGGGACTAGGGACCATCAGTATTATATAGGAGGAGTACAGTGCAGAGATTTGCTGACCAGCGAACAGTGACCACCAGTATTATACGTTCTCTGCCTGAAAAACGCTCCATATCTGTGCTGCATTGTAGTATATAGTAGTAGTACAGTGCATAATTTTGCTTACCACCAGTATATAATATATAGCAACACGGTAGTTTCTTTGCATCATGTGCTGTTTGGGGACTATGTTTTTGAAGTGCCATCCTGTCTGACACTGCAGTGCCACTCCTAGATGGGCCAGGTGTTTGTGTCGGCCACTTGGGTCACTTAGCTTAGTCACACAGCTACCTCATTGCGTCTCTTTTTTTCTTTGCATCATGTGCTGTTTGGGGACTATTTTTTGAAGTGCCATCCTGTCTGACACTGCAGTGCCACTCCTAGATGGGCCAGGTGTTTGTGTCGGCCACTTGGGTCGCTTAGCTTAGTCACACAGCTGCCTCATTGTGCCTCTTTTTTTCTTTGCATCATGTGCTGTTTGGCGACTATTTTTTTGAAGTGCCATCCTGTCTGACACTGCAGTGCCACTCCTAGATGGGCCAGGTGTTTGTGTCGGCCACTTGGGTCGCTTAGCTTAGTCACACAGCTACCTCATTGCGCCTCTTTTTTTCTTTGCATCATGTGCTGTTTGGGGACTATTTTTTTGAAGTGCCATCCTGTCTGACACTGCAGTGCCACTCCTAGATGGGCCAGGTGTTTGTGTCGGCCACTTGGGTCGCTTAGCTTAGTCATCCAGTGACCTTGGTGCAAATTTTAGGACTAAAAATAATATTGTGAGGTGTGAGGTGTTCAGAATAGACTGGAAATGAGTGAAAATTATGGTTATTGAGGTTAATAATACTATGGGATCAAAATGACCCCCAAATTCTATGATTTAAGCTGTTTTTGAGGGTTTTTTGTAAAAAAACACCCGAATCCAAAACACACCCGAATCCGACAAAAAATTTTCAGGGAGGTTTTGCCAAAATGCGTCCGAATCCAAAACCAAAACACAAAACCCGAAAAATGTCCGGTGCACATCACTAAATATTAATAACAAATGCTGGTGTTGGTAAAAAATCTTTAAAACCTTCACGATGCCCTGAGTTTACGATGGTGGCATAAGAGATTAAGGAGGAACTGCTCCAGAATCAATGACTATGACACACAACTGACCACCCTTAGCACTAGATTCAGAGAAAAGAAATACCACCCAGAGTTAATTCAAAAGGCTTTCACCACAGTGAGAGAAAACGATAGAGCACCACTTCTAGAATACAACAAGAAACCAGAACAGGCAACAAGCACTGAAGAACCTCTATTCATTACACAGTTCTCACAACAAGCGAACAAGGTGAAAAAGATTCTTGAGAAACACTGGCCCATATTACTACAAGACGACACCTTAGCCGAAATCTTACCACCAAAGCCAAAGGTGGTATACATGAAAGCCCCCGATATAAAACAAAAATTAGTACACAGCTGCATACCACCAACTAACAAAACACAAACCACAATAGATGGGACGCACAAGAAAGGAGTTTTTTTCCACTGTGGGACTTGTATAGGATGTAAAACCACGGGCGCAAAAAGCACTGCACCCACATGCAACATGATAAAGCTGATTATTTACCTTAGAACACAAGCTATTTACTAATATCGTGAAGCCGTAATGGCCGCTGTCCCTCGTGCACGAGCTACGCACTTCGTACGCTATTTGCGTACAAAGACCTCGCACGTGGTACGCAAGTTACGTACACACGCTGCGCTGTGAGTACGGAATACACACAGCGAGCGTACACACAGATAATAACCTTTTAAACCTTACACAGAGTATGCTTATACTGTAAATCTTAGTGTTGAGATACTGCAATGATATAACACTGTTTAACCTTGGTCTGTAAGCTAGCTGTTTGAGCGATTGAGATGCTCAGCAACCCTTAATAACAAATGGTGAGACACACTCCTTGCTAAGGTTCCAACACCTTTACTAACAATATTTAGCTAAGTAAAAAGGGGAAAAAAACAGTTAACAGTTCATACACTACAGGCTAACATTAATATCTAACAGAATAACTAAACAGAAATATACACAATAGCGAACGATCGCAAACACAAATACATCGACTAAGAATGAATGGCTAACATTAAAACGGGTAACAAAGTGGCCACAGAGAAACATACCATACGGGGGACACTCGCTAGCGCAACCGGATCCAGTCCTCCAATTATCAGAGATAAATGTTGATGAGAGAGAGTACTGGCCGGTCTGGGGACAGTGACCCTTATATACACAACATACAGTGTACTACAAAGGGCCCTACAATCTTATTGTTCATTGGACACAGGAATGTCTCTCCGCATTATAACAAAAGGTCATGGGTTAGTTTGAACAGGTGGGCTGTGACTATATCAAACTGCTCAGGTGGGAGGGAATCTCAGAATTCCCGCCGCATGGATAATGAACCGCAAATATAGTAAATGTCCAGAAACTATTAATAGACATAACTATACGCAGGAGCGATTAATCTTTACCTAACCAGCACCGGATTGTTCCTAATAAAATGTTCTTTAGTTAGGTACCAAACACCACTGCTCAAACCCTGTCTGACCCTTCGTATCATGCAAAGAGGAATTCCTCTGTCCAGCGACCAGTTACATTAAACAAACTTACAGTTATTATTAAGGGGAACATTATCTATAAAACATACTATTTGGTTTTATTATTTAACGATTGAGTCGCCCGCTAGACGCACACAAACTCTACCGTAAATGCACATACCACGCGCTCGAGCGCATGGCCGAGGAGGCGCCATCACGCAGCTGCGAGTATCCGCACGCACGGGAGAGAATGTGCACGTGCAGCGGGCAAGCGCATGAGGTGAATATATGGCAACGTGTAGCATGATATTTTTCCGACTTTGACAAACATGAGATCTGTGAGCAATGACTATGAATTTAGGATTAGGGACAGGCTAACATGCCACACCCAGGGCATCATATACATATTACAGTGCCCGTGCGTAAAACACTACAGTATATAGGAAGGACTGTAAGACCATTAAAGCAAGAATAGCCGAGCATGTACGGAACACCAGGAAGGGGATGGAAGAACACTCGTTATCTTTACACTTTAGGGACTACCATCATTCAGATCCCACATTACTCAAATTCATGGGGCTAAAAGAGGTGAAAAGAAACTGGAGAGGAGGGGACTTCATTCACAAAATCAACAAGGAAGAATTGAGCATGATTGTCAATATGGGGACCCTAGCCCCTAAGGGTCTCAATATTGACAATGAGATCAGGTCGGTCATCTGCAAATAATCTTAAAGACAATAAGGTCTGATACTACAACAGTAGCACAACATCATCCGAATACTGTACACCCCTCCTTTCCTCATTTTAGACACCATCAGCAGAAGAACTACAAATATTAATATAGGGTGAGAAAAGATGTGTGTAGACTGGTGCGCTTCTTCTGGAGTCGACCGCACGGTTAAAACTTTTTCCGTGTATATAAAGTCGGTGGTATAATAGCCTCAAAAATGGATAGTAGCAAAGTTTCATAGGTTTATGTAAGTCCTAGCAAAGTCTCGTGAGCTTCAAATCAGTTATATTAGGCACCTTCCGCTCTTCAGGGCGGCAGCTCAGTTCCTCAGTATACCAGAGGTATATGGCATGGATTCTGTAGCAAAAAAGAGGAGAAGAACAAGCGCCTATGGTGCAGTAAGTTTTGTATGTGTTGGACAACACTGTAGCGATATATATAAATGCGTACCAGATAATTTCTTTAAACCACGTCAAAATAGATAGATGTCAATCAGGATATTTCTTGCAAGCAACACCATCTCCCAACATGACCCTCTCCAGGAGGGACAGGAGGGACAGAATACGCTGCTCCTTGACTTCCCTCTTAATGTATGAGTGCCATCACACTATATAGGGTACCTATTTCTAATATATAACGATGCAGAGGCATTACAAACATGGATTTAACAAATACATAAATAAGATATCTGTATTATTTGTATATCTCTACTAAACATTATACTAGATCAGCTATGTCACATCATACTCCAATTTTGGAAATAGGACCCTACCACTTTAGAGTAATAACACACTGACTTTGATAGACAGGTCAGAGGCCAAATTAGTGATACAATCCTTCATCCAATCAGAACTGGTATGGCCCACTCAGAAACATACAAATCAGAACAGGTCTGGTTTGATAAACAGGTCAGAGGCCCAATCAGTGATAAAATCCTTCATCCAATCAGAACTGGTATGGCCCCCTCAGAAACATACAAATCAGAACAGGTCTGGTTTGATAAACAGGTCAGAGGCCCAATCAGTGATAAAATCCTTCATCCAATCAGAACTGGTATGGCCCCCTCAGAAACATACAAATCAGAACAGGTCTGGTTTGATAGACAGGTCAGAGGCCCAATCAATGATACAATCCTTCATCCAATCAGAACTGGTGTGGCCCACTCAGAAACATACAAATCAGAACAGGTCTAGTTTGACAGACAGGACAGAGGCCCAATCAGTGATACAATCCTTCATCCAATCAGAACTGGTATGGCCCCCTCAGAAACATATAAATCATGTCAATCTAAACACTCCAAGCACTCCCAGAGGAAGACCGAAAGGTTGAAACGCGTTGGAGGAACTACAAAGAAAGAACCACTACAGATTCAAAGACTTCATCAGGAAGACTCTTTCCCATGTTGAAAAGACCCGGTCACGTGACCGGACCAACCCGGAAGCCAGCAGCGCAGCTAGGATACCAGACAGCGGACGAAGCCGGTGATGGAGCACGGTGTGAGGCTGGAGCGGGTGACAGGAGAGTTCTCTGTAAGCGGTGGGAGAGGCACAGCTAGCCGCTCTGCAGAGCGGCATCTGAATCCTTTCCCCACCGCTAGACAGGTCCACCTCTCTGACCGACCTGCACCCGGGGGGCGTCTGAACAAAGACGCACCATGGGCAGCAGGGGCAGAGAGGAAAAACCAGTCCGGAGACCCCTTTTTTTACCCCACTTATGCCACCATCGTAAGCTCAGGGCATCGTGAAGGTTTTAAAGATTTTTTACCAGCACCAGCATTTGTTATTAATATTATTTTTTTCCTAAAGACCTTTCAACAGCAGATGTGCGGGACGCCGCAGTCTGTATTATAACCTGCATGAACTTTATAAGAGACAATATCGCCCACCCTGGACATTAACCGCACACCTTCAGATTGGCCAGTATACAATAAATACAGTGGCTCACAACAATTAATTCGCATCATATTGTTATTTTTGTGATTTCTATATCTAAGTGCAAACTCATATTTGGGTTTGTTCATACATTATCCTTTATTACATCTGATGTGCATTCGTTAGCTAAACACACACACCTTAGGGGTTGAGCGCAGTACTATTGTGGTATATCCACTAAGCTTCTCGATTTACGTATAGGTGGGTTGGAACACCCATCAGAACGAGCAGCACACCCCGGCTAGCTATAGAATAAAGACACTCAGTGCAGAGAACCCTCCAATTTATAGTGTTCCTCCACCCTAAAATACTTTGGTATATTAATTATCTCTCATCCTTCCAAACTATGCTCTGTCAATTGCCCCAAACTTTTAACTCTTTTTGCGGACTTTAAATGGAGCACGCTGCCTCTCTTTTACATAGGTGATGTCATGTTATCAAGATTTTCAGTTTCCCCCTGTATTTTGCATGCAATTCAGATGCTACCTTTGCTTATCTTGAAGAAAGACCTGCAACTCTTAAATAAAGAGATGCAGCATTTTATCTGGGCTAACAAACATCCCATTTTATTCTTTACAAGCTGCAACAAACCACAGATTTAGGTGGTGTAAATTTACCATGTTTTTGGAGATATGCTCTTGCTGCAAATTATCGATTTGCAATGTAATGAGTCAGTCAAGCCAACATTTATACCAATACCCTCTTAGAACAGGCTTTTAGTCCGCACATTCACCTTGTCAGATTACTCCATACACATCCAGCCTCAGTACAAAAAGAGGTTAAAGACAATCCACTCTTAACCACTACCTGCAGCGCCTGGAAACAAACCCGCTCTCTCTTAAAATTATCATCTAACAACAACTCTTTATTACTCCCATTAGTAGACATCCCCGTTTTTGCAGAAAGCCAACCACCTCATCATATCAGGAACTGGTCTCTCTCTCTCCGGATTACGGTATTTATATCAGTTTGTGAATGTTAGTTCACTCACACTTAGCCAGTTAGAAACTAAATATCCAAAATAAACATATCCCTAGTTCCATTTTTACAAATTCAGAGCTCAGGGGCAAGTGCAGGATTTCTGGAGGGGGGTTTCCAAATCTTTGATTGTAGCGCAATTGTCGCCAGCTCAAGAAGTATGCATAATTAACATATAACAAGCTGTACTCTGCCACAAACAAAAAACATTTTATGTAATACAGGACTTCAGACATATGCAGTAGAGATGAGCGCCGGAAATTTTTCGGGTTTTGTGTTTTGGTTTTGGGTTCGGTTCCGCGGCCGTGTTTTGGGTTCGACCGCGTTTTGGCAAAACCTCACCGAATTTTTTTTGTCGGATTCGGGTGTGTTTTGGATTCGGGTGTTTTTTTCAAAAAACCCTAAAAAACAGCTTAAATCATAGAATTTGGGGGTAATTTTGATCCCAAAGTATTATTAACCTCAAAAAACATAATTTACACTCATTTTCAGCCTATTCTGAACACATCACACCTCACAATATTATTTTTAGTCCTAAAATTTGCACCGAGGTCGCTGTGTGAGTAAGATAAGCGACCCTAGTGGCCGACACAAACACCGGGCCCATCTAGGAGTGGCACTGCAGTGTCACGCAGGATGGCCCTTCCAAAAAACCCTCCCCAAACAGCACATGACGCAAAGAAAAAAAGAGGCGCAATGAGGTAGCTGACTGTGTGAGTAAGATTAGCGACCCTAGTGGCCGACACAAACACCGGGCACATCTAGGAGTGGCACTGCAGTGTCACGCAGGATGTCCCTTCCAAAAAACCCTCCCCAAACAGCACATGACGCAAAGAAAAAAAGAGGCGCAATGAGGTAGCTGACTGTGTGAGTAAGATTAGCGACCCTAGTGGCCGACACAAACACCGGGCCCATCTAGGAGTGGCACTGCAGTGTCACGCAGGATGTCCCTTCCAAAAAACCCTCCCCAAACAGCACATGACGCAAAGAAAAAAAGAGGCGCAATGAGGTAGCTGACTGTGTGAGTAAGATTAGCGACCCTAGTGGCCGACACAAACACCGGGCCCATCTAGGAGTGGCACTGCAGTGTCACGCAGGATGTCCCTTCCAAAAAACCCTCCCCAATCAGCACATGATGCAAAGAAAAAGAAAAGAAAAAAGAGGTGCAAGATGGAATTATCCTTGGGCCCTCCCACCCACCCTTATGTTGTATAAACAAAACAGGACATGCACACTTTAACCAACCCATCATTTCAGTGACAGGGTCTGCCACACGACTGTGACTGATATGACGGGTTGGTTTGGACCCCCCCCAAAAAAGAAGCAATTAATCTCTCCTTGCACAAACTGGCTCTACAGAGGCAAGATGTCCACCTCATCTTCACCCTCCGATATATCACCGTGTACATCCCCCTCCTCACAGATTATCAATTCGTCCCCACTGGAATCCACCATCTCAGCTCCCTGTGTACTTTGTGGAGGCAATTGCTGCTGGTCAATGTCTCCGCGGAGGAATTGATTATAATTCATTTTAATGAACATCATCTTCTCCACATTTTCTGGATGTAACCTCGTACGCCGATTGCTGACAAGGTGAGCGGCGGCACTAAACACTCTTTCGGAGTACACACTTGTGGGAGGGCAACTTAGGTAGAATAAAGCCAGTTTGTGCAAGGGCCTCCAAATTGCCTCTTTTTCCTGCCAGTATAAGTACGGACTGTGTGACGTGCCTACTTGGATGCGGTCACTCATATAATCCTCCACCATTCTATCAATGTTGAGAGAATCATATGCAGTGACAGTAGACGACATGTCCGTAATCGTTGTCAGGTCCTTCAGTCCGGACCAGATGTCAGCATCAGCAGTCGCTCCAGACTGCCCTGCATCACCGCCAGCGGGTGGGCTCGGAATTCTGAGCCTTTTCCTCGCACCCCCAGTTGCGGGAGAATGTGAAGGAGGAGATGTTGACAGGTCGCGTTCCGCTTGACTTGACAATTTTGTCACCAGCAGGTCTTTCAACCCCAGCAGACCTGTGTCTGCCGGAAAGAGAGATCCAAGGTAGGCTTTAAATCTAGGATCGAGCACGGTGGCCAAAATGTAGTGCTCTGATTTCAACAGATTGACCACCCGTGAATCCTTGTTAAGCGAATTAAGGGCTGCATCCACAAGTCCCACATGCCTAGCGGAATCGCTCCGTGTTAGCTCCTTCTTCAATGCCTCCAGCTTCTTCTGCAAAAGCCTGATGAGGGGAATGACCTGACTCAGGCTGGCAGTGTCTGAACTGACTTCACGTGTGGCAAGTTCAAAGGGCATCAGAACCTTGCACAACGTTGAAATCATTCTCCACTGCACTTGAGACAGGTGCATTCCATCTCCTATATCGTGCTCAATTGTATAGGCTTGAATGGCCTTTTGCTGCTCCTCCAACCTCTGAAGCATATAGAGGGTTGAATTCCACCTCGTTACCACTTCTTGCTTCAGATGATGGCAGGGCAGGTTCAGTAGTTTTTGGTGGTGCTCCAGTCTTCTGTACGTGGTGCCTGTACGCCGAAAGTGTCCCGCAATTTTTCTGGCCACCGACAGCATCTCTTGCACGCCCCTGTCGTTTTTTAAAAAATTCTGCACCACCAAATTCAAGGTATGTGCAAAACATGGGACGTGCTGGAATTTGCCCATATTTAATGCACACACAATATTGCTGGCGTTGTCCGATGCCACAAATCCACAGGAGAGTCCAATTGGGGTAAGCCATTCCGCGATGATCTTCCTCAGTTGCCGTAAGAGGTTTTCAGCTGTGTGCGTATTCTGGAAAGCGGTGATACAAAGCGTAGCCTGCCTAGGAAAGAGTTGGCGTTTGCGAGATGCTGCTACTGGTGCCGCCGCTGCTGTTCTTGCGGCGGGAGTCCATACATCTACCCAGTGGGCTGTCACAGTCATATAGTCCTGACCCTGCCCTGCTCCACTTGTCCACATGTCCGTGGTTAAGTGGACATTGGGTACAACTGCATTTTTTAGGACACTGGTGAGTCTTTTTCTGACGTCCGTGTACATTCTCGGTATCGCCTGCCTAGAGAAGTGGAACCTAGATGGTATTTGGTAACGGGGGCACACTGCCTCAATAAATTGTCTAGTTCCCTGTGAACTAACGGCGGATACCGGACGCACGTCTAACACCAACATAGTTGTCAAGGACTCAGTTATCCGCTTTGCAGTAGGATGACTGCTGTGATATTTCATCTTCCTCGCAAAGGACTGTTGAACAGTCAATTGCTTACTGGAAGTAGTACAAGTGGGCTTACGACTTCCCCTCTGGGATGACCATCGACTCCCAGCGGCAACAACAGCAGCGCCAGCAGCAGTAGGCGTTACACGCAAGGATGCATCGGAGGAATCCCAGGCAGGAAAGGACTCGTCAGACTTGCCAGTGACATGGCCTGCAGGACTATTGGCATTCCTGGGGAAGGAGGAAATTGACACTGAGGGAGTTGGTGGGGTGGTTTGCGTGAGCTTGGTTACAAGAGGAAGGGATTTACTGGTCAGTGGACTGCTTCCGCTGTCACCCAAAGTTTTTGAACTTGTCACTGACTTATTATGAATGCGCTGCAGGTGACGTATAAGGGAGGATGTTCCGAGGTGGTTAACGTCCTTACCCCTACTTATTACAGCTTGACAAAGGGAACACACGGCTTGACACCTGTTGTCCGCATTTCTGGTGAAATACCTCCACACCGAAGAGCTGATTTTTTTGGTATTTTCACCTGGCATGTCAACGGCCATATTCCTCCCACGGACAACAGGTGTCTCCCCGGGTGCCTGACTTAAACAAACCACCTCACCATCAGAATCCTCCTGGTCAATTTCCTCCCCAGCGCCAGCAACACCCATATCCTCCTCATCCTGGTGTACTTCAACACTGACATCTTCAATCTGACTATCAGGAACTGGACTGCGGGTGCTCCTTCCAGCACTTGCAGGGGGCATGCAAATAGTGGAAGGCGCATGCTCTTCACGTCCAGTGTTGGGAAGGTCAGGCATCGCAAACGACACAATTGGACTCTCCTTGTGGATTTGGGATTTCAAAGAACGCACAGTTCTTTGCGGTGCTTTTGCCAGCTTGAGTCTTTTCAGTTTTCTAGCGAGAGGCTGAGTGCTTCCATCCTCATGTGAAGCTGAACCACTAGCCATGAACATAGGCCAGGGCCTCAGCCGTTCCTTGCCACTCCGTGTGGTAAATGGCATATTGGCAAGTTTACGCTTCTCCTCCGACAATTTTATTTTAGGTTTTGGAGTCCTTTTTTTTCTGATATTTGGTGTTTTGGATTTGACATGCTCTGTACTATGACATTGGGCATCGGCCTTGGCAGACGACGTTGCTGGCATTTCATCGTCTCGGCCATGACTAGTGGCAGCAGCTTCAGCACGAGGTGGAAGTGGATCTTGATCTTTCCCTAATTTTGGAACCTCAACTTTTTTGTTCTCCATATTTTATAGGCAGAACTAAAAGGCACCTCAGGTAAACAATGGAGATGGATGGATTGGATACTAGTATACAATTATGGACGGACTGCCACGGTTAGGTGGTATAAAAAAACCACGGTTAGGTGGTATATATTATAATAATAATACAATTATGGATGGACGGACTGCCTGCCGACTGCCGACACAGAGGTAGCCACAGCCGTGAACTACCGCACTGTACACTGGTTGATAAAGAGATAGTAGTATACTCGTAACAACTAGTATGACACTATGACGACGGTATAAAGAATGGAAAAAAAACCACGGTTAGGTGGTATATATTATAATAATAATACAATTATGGATGGACGGACTGCCTGCCGACTGCCGACACAGAGGTAGCCACAGCCGTGAACTACCGCACTGTACACTGGTTGATAAAGAGATAGTAGTATACTCGTAACAACTAGTATGACACTATGACGACGGTATAAAGAATGAAAAAAAAACCACGGTTAGGTGGTATATATTATAATAATAATACAATTATGGATGGACGGACTGCCTGCCGACTGCCGACACAGAGGTAGCCACAGCCGTGAACTACCGCACTGTACACTGGTTGATAAAGAGATAGTAGTATACTCGTAACAACTAGTATGACACTATGACGACGGTATAAAGAATGAAAAAAAAACCACGGTTAGGTGGTATATATTATAATAATAATACAATTATGGATGGACGGACTGCCTGCCGACTGCCGACACAGAGGTAGCCACAGCCGTGAACTACCGCACTGTACACTGGTTGATAAAGAGATAGTAGTATACTCGTAACAATTAGGATGACACTATGACGGTATAAAGAATGAAAAAAAAAACCACGGTTAGGTGGTATATATTATAATAATAAATAATACAATTCTGGTCGGACGGACTGCCTGCCGTGTGCCGACACAGAGGTAGCCACAGCCGTGAACTACCGCACTGTACACTGGTTGATAAAGAGATAGTAGTATACTCGTAACAATTAGGATGACACTATGACGGTATAAAGAATGAAAAAAAAAACCACGGTTAGGTGGTAGGTATATAATAATAAATAATACAATTCTGGTCGGACGGACTGCCTGCCGTGTGCCGACACAGAGGTAGCCACAGCCGTGAACTACCGCACTGTACACTGGTTGATAAAGAGATAGTAGTATACTCGTAACAATTAGGATGACACTATGACGGTATAAAGAATGAAAAAAAAAACCACGGTTAGGTGGTAGGTATATAATAATAAATAATACAATTCTGGTCGGACGGACTGCCTGCCGTGTGCCGACACAGAGGTAGCCACAGCCGTGAACTACCGCACTGTACACTGGTTGATAAAGAGATAGTAGTATACTCGTAACAATTAGGATGACACTATGACGGTATAAAGAATGAAAAAAAAAACCACGGTTAGGTGGTAGGTATATAATAATAAATAATACAATTCTGGTCGGACGGACTGCCTGCCGTGTGCCGACACAGAGGTAGCCACAGCCGTGAACTACCGCACTGTACACTGGTTGATAAAGAGATAGTAGTATACTCGTAACAATTAGGATGACACTATGACGGTATAAAGAATGAAAAAAAAACCACGGTTAGGTGGTAGGTATATAATAATAAATAATACAATTCTGGTCGGACGGACTGCCTGCCGTGTGCCGACACAGAGGTAGCCACAGCCGTGAACTACCGCACTGTACTGTGTCTGCTGCTAATATAGACTGGTTGATATTTAAAGAGATATTAGTAGTATACAACAATACTATACTGGTGGTCAGGCACTGGTCACCACTCCTGCAGCAAAAGTGTGCACTGTTAATTAATATAATTGTACTCCTGGCTCCTGCTAACAACCTGCAGTGCTCCCCAGTCTCCCCCACAATTAATTATAAGCTTTTAATTTATACATTGATGACTGTGCAGCACACTGGGCTGAGCTGAGTGCACACAGACTGAGTCACACTGTGTGACTGACTGTGCTGTGTATCGTTTTTTTTTTCAGGCAGAGAACGGATATAGCAGAGAGAAGTGAACGGATATATTATATTAAATAAAAGTTAACTAGCAACTGCACTGGTCACTGACTGTGGTAAACTAACTCTGTCTGCGACTCTGCACAATCTCTCTCTCTCTATCTAATCTATCTCTATTCTAATGGAGAGGACGCCAGACACGTCCTCTCCCTATCAATCTCAATGCACGAGTGAAAATGGCGGCGACGCGCGGCTCCTTATATAGAATCCGAGTCTCGCGATAGAATCCGAGCCTCGCGAGAATCCGACAGCGTCATGATGACGTTCGGGCGCGCTCGGGTTAACCGAGCAAGGCGGGAAGATCCGAGTCGCTCGGACCCGTGAAAAAAAACATGAAGTTCGGGCGGGTTCGGATTCCGAGGAACCGAACCCGCTCATCTCTAATATGCAGGCCCAATGATCATGGTAAGCCACTTATCAGATTCTCTCTCTGGTGCGATGACTGAACACTCAAATCCACAGACACACACACAGCAGACATGGTAAGAAAATCTGCTGCCACTGGATATATGCAGCATTTTGCCCTATATACTGCATGCAGTGGCCACTGGGCAGGATGTGGGGAAGGGGGTTTCCGGGCAACTGGAAACTCCCCTGTGGTTGCCTATGGAGGTATATTTATATAGTACTTAGACAGTTGAGTAGGGAGGCCAATCCCGGGCCATTTTTTCAATCCTGGTGATCGGTATTGAAAAATTCTCAATCCCGGGATTCCTGGGATATCGGGATTGAACTGTTCTTCAATTTACCTCCCACCCCGACACTGCCCATTTCAAAAAAATACACTCACTATAAAGTAAAGGGCTCCAGAGGCAGGCAGCAGCACAGTCTGGCGGTGTCCTCCTCCATTTAAAATGATGGCGGGCGGGCTGGAGGGCAGACTCGCTGAAGAGTATAAAAGCGACAAGCTGGAGGGAAGGTATGGGGATGTGCAGCATGACCTCGTTGACGTTACAGCTGGGCAGCAGGGGCTGGGCAGTGTCTGAGGCTGAGCCAAGCGCTAGTGCTCAGGGGCGCTGCCCGTACAAAAATAAACAAAAATCAATACAGTGCATGTGCAGGTTAATCCCGTGAATCCCTGGATTGGAGGCTCCAATCCCAGTATTAAAATCCCAGCATTTTTGGCCTCAAATCCTGGGATCCCGCTGTTCCCGATCCCGGGATTGGCCACCTTACAGCTGACAGAGGTAGAGAAACAAAGTCGATTGGATGGTGCGCTGTGACTCAGACCTGCCAAGCCTGTCTCCTGCTCCAACATATATACCCATATTCACCCTGTTTTGGATTTAGATGTTATCACGGGGGAATTAGCTAAATGGAAAGATGTATTTCCACAAATCACTGTCCTTCAAATGGTTAATGCCACTAAAACTCTAAACAAACAACTAATTTCCACTTCTTAGTCTAAAATGAACTGTAAAATTCTACATCAGGCGTACTATACTCCAAAATTAAAAATTTTAATAGGACAATCTGACAACGCCAACTGTTTTCTGTGTATACTTATATCACTGCCTCTTGCAAAGCCTCATGATATTAGATTTTTGGGCCCAAATTCACAGCTATATCACCAATATGCTTCATATTCAAATACCTTTATCACAAGGGGTGTAGCCAATACTTTGTGGGCCCCATAGCAACATTTTGTAGGGCCCCCATCCCAATGCTTCTAGAGAGACACTTCTCTGCAGCAGTTGTTAATTGTATGCCCTATAATAGTGCCCTAGTTCATTTTTTGAACCATAGTAGAGCCTTATTTAAAGTTATGCCCCATAGTAGTGCCCTAGTTTCTTTTATGAATCGTAGTAGTGCTTAAGTTCAGGTTGCATAGCTAATCGATGCAACTGCAATAACCCCATTCCCAGCACTACTGCGCACACGCAGATCCCATCCTGCATGTGAGCTTGCAGCCAAATGCGATCTGATCTTATTATCTTATTGTGGCTGTGAACAGGCAAAGGTGTTAGCGGGATGGGTGGGAGGGTGGCAACGGGGCGTTGCGGGGGTGGAACGTAGAAAATGGGGGCTGATTGGCGGCATTTTTGGGGTGGCTGCGTGACATCACATGCAGCCGCTCCGATCAAGAAAATGGTGGCGGACAGCATGCATATGCAGCCCTGCTGAGGCTGCAGGGGGTGTGCACAGTTGCGGTCGCAGCCTTGCCCTGCGATGGGAGTCCCCCAATATGCTATAAAAAGGATTGCAGATTATGCTTTTTAGCAGAATCTGCCATCCTTACTGAATAACTGAATAACCTTCTATGTTTGTAGCATCCCTCTATGAAGAAGAGAACTTAAACATTTGCCATCAAATATGAAGAAAAGTGCAGCCAGATGCCCGCCCCTCCAACAGAAATGGGAAACATCAGGAGAGAATTTATCGGGAGGGGGGGGGGGGGGGGATTAGGACATAGTATTATTGATACTGAAATTTGTAATGAATTTCTTTCATTTTGGCACAGATAGATTGCAGTGGCGCATGCAGAGGGGGTTTCTGAGTACCCAGAACCCCCACTGATCAGGTGAATTCTTGTTTTCAGAGATGAACACAGCTGTGTCTCTGTCTGATGACACACCTTGATTGAGATTGCGATCACAGCTGCTGCTGGGAGCTCTGGTCATCAGAGCTCTCTGTACATAATGGTGGTCATTCCAAATTGATCGCAGCAGCAATTTTGTTAGCAGTTGGGCAAAACCATGTGCACTGCAGGTGGGGCAGATATAACATGTGCAGAGAGAGTTAGATTTGGGTGGGGTGTGTTCAAACTGGAATCTAGATTGCAGTGTAAGAATAAAGCAGCCAGTATTTACCCTGCACAGAAACAAAAAAACCCACCCAAATCTAATTCTCTCTGCAAATGTTATATCTGCCCCTCCTGCAGTGCACATGGTTTTGCACAATTGCTAACAAACTTGCTGCTGCGATCAACTCAGAATTACCCCCCATATACCCAGAGGACATGGGAGCTGATGCGCATGCTCAGCGACTGCAGCTCCCTCTATGATGCATGCTCAAATGCTGCAGTGACCAGGCCACAGTCTCTTCCTCTCAGCCTGGGGTATATGTGTATATGTTTATATGTATGTACAGTGTATGTGTGTGTGTGTGTGTGTGTGTGTGTGTGTGTGCGTGTGTGTGTGTGTATGTTGCGTGTTATGATGTGTGAGTATACATATATATATATATATATATATATATATATAAAATCTATATTATATATATATATATTTATTTATATATATATATATATATATATATATATAGCAGCTGGTATCGGATCGGCACTCTCCTGGATATGGAATATGCTGCCCCGGTGCCTTCTGGAAAAATTCATGCAGAAAACTGGCTGTGTAGCAAACAGCGGCACTCAGAGACTGACAAAGCCAAAGTAAGTAAAGTGCTGGTGCTTTTTATTCCATAAGGTTGGCTGAGTGTTCCAACATTTCGGGGCGCGCAAGCCCCTTTTTCAAGGTGAGCCAAATGCAAAGTGAAGTGAACAAAAAAACATTTACCTTTATGGTGAAGAGGACCCACGTGTGGGAAGGACAGCAGCGTCCGGGGGAGCGTGGTGCTTCCGTCCCGGGTGTGGTGACGTGAATGCGCCGCGGTCACGTGTGCATCCAGCGCGTCTCAGACTGCCGCGTTGCCATGGCATCCAGACGCTCTGTGGTTGTCATGGATGTCTGGAGTAAATGCGGGTGTCGGGGGCGCGGAGGAGGAGTGGCTCGGGCTAGGAATGTGCAGTGATGCAATAATGGTATTAAAAAAGAGAGGAAGAACCAATTCGAATATACTGACATTTGATTAAGCAAATCAGTGTATATATACAAGGACCGAGAGTGATGGCATCTCTAGTGTCTAATGGTTGGTTATCCCTAATATTCTATGTGTATGATAGGCAATGCAATTAACATGACAAATGCATAATCTAACTGATAACAGGAGGAAGTTAAGGGAAAATATTGGAAACACAAACATATATCACTTGGCTGGATAGGTTGGAGATAATACAGTTAGGTAAAACCAGGGATATATAGTTTTATGGGCCAAAGTGGAGGAAGCTGGTAGGGAACTTAAAACCACCAGGGATAAGATTCAGTCCTTCGAACAGGAACATCACGTACTACTTACTATGGAAAGCAGTCAAGCATCTCTAAAGAAACTGCAAACGGCTTGCGATAATCACAAAAAGGAGCTAATCAAATTCAAACGGGTCAAACAACTGACAGTCCGAGAAGACTACGAAACAAATCGAGTCTACCGATGGCTTTCTGGGGGGGAACCCGGTGACCACAAGCAATACAACTATCGATCCAAATTCAGCTGGCGTAGACGTAGAGAAGAAAGACATAAAGACAACGCCACTTCAAACAGCGACAGCGACTTTGTCCTAGCGGACTCAGAAGGTCCCCCAGAATCCCAGGAGCCCCCTTTAAGGGCAAAGCCTGCCTCAGGGGCAGGCACAAAAACCAGAGGACGCCCACCCGCAGGGGACAACAAAACAAAAGGCTCCAAAAACAACAAGAAGTGAATATGATTTACAATCTTTCAAACCGAGTTTTCACTAAATTAGAAATCCAAGTGTTGAACCACGGCCTTTCATTCGTCGGTCGGTACAGAGTCAAACCCTGTGATATATGTTTGTGTTTCCAATATTTTCCCTTAACTTCCTCCTGTTATCAGTTAGATTATGCATTTGTCATGTTAATTGCATTGCCTATCATACACATAGAATATTAGGGATAACCAACCATTAGACACTAGAGATGCCATCACTCTCGGTCCTTGTATATATACACTGATTTGCTTAATCAAATGTCAGTATATTCGAATTGGTTCTTCCTCTCTTTTTTAATACCATTATTGCATCACTGCACATTCCTAGCCCGAGCCACTCCTCCTCCGCGCCCCCCGACACCCGCATTTACTCCAGACATCCATGACAACCACAGAGCGTCTGGATGCCATGGCAACGCGGCAGTCTGAGACGCGCTGGATGCACACGTGACCGCGGCGCATTCACGTCACCACACCCGGGACGGAAGCACCACGCTCCCCCGGACGCTGCTGTCCTTCCCACACGTGGGTCCTCTTCACCATAAAGGTAAATGTTTTTTTGTTCACTTCACTTTGTATTTGGCTCACCTTGAAAAAGGGGCTTGCGCGCCCCGAAATGTTGGAACACTCAGCCAACCTTATGGAATAAAAAGCACCAGCACTTTACTTACTTTGGCTTTGTCAGTCTCTGAGTGCCGCTGTTTGCTACACAGCCAGTTTTTCTATATATATATATATATATAAATATATATAGAAAGTTCCAAAAGTAACCACCAAAGGGATCAAACTCAGATAGACCAGCACACTGCTTGAATGAAATGACTTTTTACTTCTTTCAAAAGAAAGTGCAGATTATAGTAGCAAGCATATGGCACACTTATCTTTAGCAGCATGAGAAATTGAACAGTGGATACTGTTAGGGTCTCTTGCTCTGTGCTGCCACGTCGTCATGGCAATCGGGAGACAAGTGCTAGCGGAGTAACCTGAGCGTAGCTGATACTCCGGTTCGGGTCTTTTGCTGTGCAGTGGTTACAGGCTCTGTGCACGGCAGGGGATCCGGTGCTGGTTTTTGTGCTCACAGTCTGTGAGGTCTGAGTGGGGCGTGGACAGCACCTGCTATATAAACCCTCTTCTCAGGTTAGGCAGATGCTGCTGAATCTTTGTTGGTTAGTCAGTTCCTGAAAGCTAGCTAGTACTGTGTAAACTTTGTATTTGTTTGTTGCTTACTGCAAATAGGCCTTGGGATTTGGTATTACACTCTGCCAATCCAGACCTAGCAGTAAGACTGGAGTCAGTCGTTTAACCTGCTGGGGTTCTTTTGCTACTCTGTGAACCTAGCAAGTTTGCGGCTGTATTCTCAGACTTGCCTGCCAAAATCCTTTCTCACTGTGCAAGGTGTTCAGGTGTCAGTTTAGTGGCAGTAAGCTGAACCAGTGCACTGCAAGTGAGGACTAGGATTGTGGAGACTCTCCTTGTGTCTATTATTCCATCTCTGACCAAGGAGTTTACTGCCACACCCGTTGGTAACCCTTTAGGGTTTTGCTGTTGCCCTTAGCAACAGCATTTCGGGTTCTCTACGTATTAAATCACTACATCTCGCTTCTTTCCATCTGAGCATTTCTAATATTAGGGAGACACCCAGTTTCTTAGCCTTTGGGCTTCTCTGTTCACTTTGTTTATTTTGTTACCCTATCACCTTCTGTGTATGTAATGTCATATTCCCCAGTCTGTCTGTGAGTTCATTTGTTTTGCATCCCTCACCGTTCAGACACCAGTACATTCCTGCTGGCACTGGTGTGCATAACATATTCAGCAGCCTAATACTCCTGTTGAAATTTTGTGGGAATATGGAGCATACCCCTCAAAATACTTTGCAACAGGTGGTCGATCAGGTGCAGGTCCTGACTCGACAATTTAATGATTTGTCCATTAAAATGCACACCTCGCAGGCCGCTGGCGGAGCTCCCGCAGCAGCAGTTCCTTCAGGGGTTAAGGAGCCGAAAGTAAATCTCCCGGATCGTTTTTCTGGAGATCGCTCGCAGTTCTTTTGTTTCAAGGAGAGCTGCAAGCTATATTTCCAGCTTAGGCCTCAGTCTTCTGGGTCGGAGATTCAGCGGGTGGGCATAGTGATTTCCTTGCTACAAGGAGACCCACAGGTCTGGGCATATGGGTTGCAGCCTGACTGTCCGTCGCTTAAAAGTGTTGATGCTTTTTTTACGGCACTGGGCATGTTGTATGATGACCCTGACAAGACAGCCTCAGCCGAGGCTCAGATTTCGATCCTTAAGCAAGGGCGAAGGCCAGTTGAGGTTTATTGTACGGAGTTTCGGAGGTTGGCCCATGATACCCAGTGGAATGACCCAGCCCTGAGACACCAGTACCGAAGAGGTCTTTCTAACCAGTTAAAAGACCAACTGGTACAATATCCCTTGCCTGATAGCTTGGATCAGCTCATGCAGTTATCCATTCGGGTGGATAGACGGCTGAGAGAGCGCAGGCTTGAAAGGGAGACCGAGGTTTCCTTCTTTCCCAAGGGAACCTCAGACTCTGATGAATTTTCCGAGGAGCCTATGCAGATTGGGGCTACCCGCCTCTCCTCGCGTGAGAAGACGCGGAGGAGACAGCAGGGGTTATGTTTGTACTGTGGGAATAAAGGTCATGTGGTAGTATCATGCCCAGAAAAGCCGGAAAACTTCAGGGCCTGAGGGTGATGGGAAATATCCTGTCAGGTCAGAAGTCGGAATTTCCCAAGAAGACTTTTATCATTCCGGTGACCTTGAAGATCCTCGGTCAAACTGTCAAGACTGAGGCCTTTGTGGACAGTGGGGCCGACGGGGTTTTATGGACCGCCAATTCGTCCTGAAACACTCTGTTCCCTTAGTACCCTTGGCATTGGAAATTGAGATTTGTGGGTTAAACGGGGAACCATTATCCCATGGTAAAATTACCTCTTGCACTAGCCAGATTTCTTTGTTTATTGGAGCCACACACTCTGAAAAATTGTCCTTTTATGTGACTGTCTGTACTTTTGCCCCATTGGTGTTGGGGTTACCCTGGTTAAGGGCCCACAATCCTCAATTTGACTGGGTCTCTGGGGAGATTCTTAGTTGGGGTACTGATTGTTTCAGGAGTTGCTTGAGCCTTCCAGTCAGGCTTTCGCAGCTAAGTTTGCCAGGATTGCCAGGATGTTATGCAGATTTTGCGGACGTGTTCTCCAAAAGAGTTGCAGAGGTACTACCTCCCCATCGCCCCTATGACTGTGCCATTGATTTGTTGCCAAATGCTAAACTTCCCAAGAGCAGGTTGTACTCCCTGTCACGTCCTGAGACTCAGGCTATGGCAGAGTACATTCAGGAGAACTTGGCTAAGGGATTTATCAGACCTTCACAGTCTCCAGTTGGGTCGGGGTTCTTCTTCGTGGGTAAAAAGGACGGTTTGTTGCGACCCTGCATCGACTTCAGGGAATTGAACCATATCACGATTAAAAACTCATACCCACTGCCTCTCATTTCGGTCTTGTTTGACCAGCTTCGTACTGCCACCATTTTTTCTAAGATTGACCTACGCGGTGCGTACAATCTAATCCGAATAAGAGAGGGGGATGAATGGAAGACTGCCTTTAATACTCACTCAGGGCATTATGAATATTTGGTGATGCCTTTTGGGCTCTGTAATGCCCCGGCAGTCTTCCAGGACTTCATGAACGATGTGCTCAGGGAATATTTGGATAGATTCTTAGTTGTATACTTAGATGACATCCTAATCTTCTCCCATTCCCTGGAGGAACATCGGAAGCATGTACGCTTAGTCCTCCAGAAACTCAGAGACCACCGGCTTGGGGCGAAGCTGGAGAAGTGCGAATTTGAAGTTCAGCAAATCGCATTTCTAGGATATATTAACTCCCCAGAAGGTTTCCAAATGGATGGTTCCAAGGTACAGGCAGCCCACTAGTTTGAAGGCGCTTCAGCGTTTTCTGGGCTTTGCGAATTTTTATAGACGATTTATCGCTGGATTTTCATCTATAGTGGCGCCCTTGGTGGCACTCACTAAGAAAGGGGCAGATGTTGCTCACTGGTCTTGTGAGGCCAAAGCGGCTTTTGCCCGTCTCAAAAGGGCATTTGTCTCTGCCAAGGTGCTGCGACACCCAGATCCAGAGCATCCTTTTGTGGTGGAGGTGGATGCCTCTGAGATGGGTATTGGGGCAGTGCTCTCTCAGATGGGGGTGTCAGATAATCGCCTTCATCCCTGTGCTTACTTTTCCCGTAAATTTTCGCCTGCCGAGATGAATTATGACGTGGGTAACCGGCAATTGTTGGCTATTAAGGATGCACTCGAGGAGTGGAGACACTGGCTTGAGGGGGCTAAGTTTGTGGTCTCAATTCTCACCGACCATAAGAATTTGGCATATTTAGAGTCAGCGAAGCGCCTCAATTCCAGGCAGGCACGATGGGCTTTGTTTTTTGCTCGCTTTAATTTTTTGATAACATATCGCCCTGGGTCAAAAAACATCAAGGCTGATGCGCTCTCCCGGAGTTTTGCTCCAATCCAGGAGACCACCGAGGAGCCATTGCCCATTGTGTCCCCATCATGTATTAAAGTGGGCATTACCCAGGACCTCTTGTCATTAGTCCTTAGAGCACAGGAGCAGGCTCCTCCAGACCTTCCGGAAGGTCTTTTGTTTGTGCCTCCTAGGTTAAGACAGCGAGTGTTCCTGGAATTCCATGCCAAGAAGTCGGCAGGTCACCCGGGTATTGACAGAATTTGGGAGTTGCTATCTAGGGCGGTGTGGTGGCCCTCGGTGGCTAGGGATGTGGATCAGTGGGTTCGGGCATGTGACATCTGTGCCCGAAATAAGACTCCTAGAGGGGTTCCTGTTGGCCCATTACATCCACTCTCTATTCCATCTAAGCCATGGACTCACATTTCAATGGATTTTGTGGTGGACTTGCCCAAATCCTCGGGGATGACAGCCATCTGGGTTGTCGTTGACAGGTTTTCGAAGATGGCGCACTTCGTTCCATTGGTTGGGCTGCCATCGGCCAGACGCCTGTCTGAATTATTTATGCTGCATGTTGTGCGCCTCCACGGGTTGCCACTTGATGTGGTCTCTGACCGCGGATCCCAGTTTGTGGCCAAATTCTGGAGGGCATTTTGTTCCGATCTCCAGATTTCTGTCAGCTTGTCGTCAGGCTACCATCCGCAGTCTAATGGGCAGACTGAAATGGTGAACCAGTCCTTGGAGCAGTTCCTCAGGTGTTATGTCTCCAAGTGTCAGACTGACTGGGTGGCTCATCTGTCCATGGCGGAGTTTGCCTATAACAACGTGGCTCACTCTGCTACAGGGATCTCTCCCTTCCTTTGTGTGTATGGGCATCATCCTAAGGCCAATTCTTTTGACCCCCTGGACTCCACGCCTGGTGGTTCCTCTGTGGTTTCGGTCCTTAGAGGTATTTGGAGGAAAGTGAAGAAAGCCCTTGTGTCTGTGTCATTAGTGACCAAAAGGGTTTTTGATAAGCGGAAAAGACCCTGCAGCTTCAAATTAGGAGACTTCGTCAGGTTGTCTACCAAGAATTTGAAGTTGAGACAGCCATCTCATAAGTTAGGCCCCCGGTTCATCGGTCCTTATAAGATCACTATGGTTATCAATCCGGTGGCATTTCAGTTAGATCTACCCTGTTCTTTGGGTATCAATAAAACATTTCATTGTTCCCTTTTAAAACGGGCGATTAGTAATCCTTCTTCCAGTGGAAGACCTTCCCCTCTTCTGATACGTGGCCAGAGGGAGTTTGTTGTTGAAAGGATTCTTGACTCCAAGATGGTTCGGGTCGGCTGTCATTTTTGGTGCACTGGAAGGGGTATGGCCCGGAGGAGCGGTCGTGGGTGCGCAGTTGTGATCTTCATGCCCCCAGACTGTTACGCTCTTTCTTCTCGCAGTTCCCCGATAAACCCGGTGGTAGGGGTTCTTTGACCCCTCGTCAGAGGGGGGGGTACTGTTAGGGTCTTCTGCTCTGTGCTGCCACGTCGTCATGGCAATCGGGAGACAAGTGCTAGCTGAGTAACCTGAGCGTAGCTGATACTCCGGTTCGGGTCTTTTGCTGTGCAGTGGTTACAGGCTCTGTGCACGGCAGGGGATCCGGTGCTGGTTTTTGTGCTCACAGTCTGTGAGGTCTGAGTGGGGCGTGGACAGCACCTGCTATATAAACCCTCTTCTCAGGTTAGGCAGATGCTGCTGAATCTTTGTTGGTTAGTCAGTTCCTGAAAGCTAGCTAGTACTGTGTAAACTTTGTATTTGTTTGTTGCTTACTGCAAATAGGCCTTGGGATTTGGTATTACACTCTGACAATCCAGACCTAGCAGTAAGACTGGAGTCAGTCGTTTAACCTGCTGGGGTTCTTTTGCTACTCTGTGAACCTAGCAAGTTTGCGGCTGTATTCTCAAACTTGCCTGCCAAAATCCTTTCTCACTGTGCAAGGTGTTCAGGTGTCAGTTTAGTGGCAGTAAGCTGAACCAGTGCACTGCAAGTGAGGACTAGGATTGTGGAGACTCTCCTTGTGTCTATTATTCCATCTCTGACCAAGGAGTTTACTGCCACACCCGTTGGTAACCCTTTAGGGTTTTGCTGTTGCCCTTAGCAACAGCATTTCGGGTTCTCTACGTATTAAATCACTACATCTCGCTTCTTTCCATCTGAGCATTTCTAATACTAGGGAGACACCCAGTTTCTTAGCCTTTGGGCTTCTCTGTTCACTTTGTGTTTATTTTGTTACCCTATCACCTTCTGTGTATGTAATGTCATATTCCCCAG
Organism: Pseudophryne corroboree; assembly: GCF_028390025.1. Classification (NCBI taxonomy): domain Eukaryota; kingdom Metazoa; phylum Chordata; class Amphibia; order Anura; family Myobatrachidae; genus Pseudophryne; species Pseudophryne corroboree. The sequence continues at coordinate 286,597,066 of NC_086452.1, read as the reverse complement.
TCTGTCTGTGAGTTCATTTGTTTTGCATCCCTCACTGTTCAGACACCAGTACATTCCTGCTGGCACTGGTGTGCATAACAGATACTTAACATCCCGACAGCTGTTTCGAATATCTTCTTCAGGGGAATGAATAAAGTGTCATAGTGCTGACCACAGCACACACCGCAGTGTCAGTTTTCAAAGTGTCTTGTGCCTAATGAGCCTGCCACAGAAGTACAATTTATAGTGTGAGAGATGGTTCCCAGGTAAGCACTTTCTATGAACGCAGGTGAATTTGATCTAATTCGATCCATCTCTTCTTTTCCTCCTTTTCTTCTGATTCTTTACTCTTTATGTGAACTTAGGCAATTTGATAGGGGTCCATAAAATTATGGATCATTCCTTTTCATCTTTGTACCTTACATCATATTTACAGCCTTACCACACCGGACATGCCCAAAACCGTTCGATCTTGGAAGCCAAGCGGTGTTGGGCCCGGCTCAATACTGTGGTAGGAGACAAGCCAGGAAAACCAGGTGCTGTAATTGGAATGTATCAGGTACTCATTCTTTGAACCTATTCTAAGTCTCTCTTATTGGCATACATTCTTTCTAGTCCTTCCTTTTCCTCTTTTTATACCCCCAATTATTTCTACAGCCATACCACACTGACTATGCCCCAAACCGTTTGATCTTGGAAGCCAAGCAGTGTTGGACCTGGTCAGTAATGGGTTAGGAGACTACCTAGGAATACCGGGTGCTATTTTATGAAACAAATTTGGGGTTTATTTTCTGAACTTATATGTAGATTCATCCTCACTGTCATGCACATTTATTTATTCTGCTTATACATTTGTGTTACTCTGTCATCTTTGTGAATTACCCCAGGGGGTTAATTATCTTGCCCGTTTTACCTATATGCAAATCCTGTAGGTAATAGTCTTGTTAGTCATGTCCTATTAATACATGTCTCCTTATGGTCAGTATACTAGACCATTAGGCAGCATTTGATAACTTAACCTATTTGATATAAAGCAGTACCCTTAAATAGTGGATCAATGTCTGAATTTATTGTTTGATCATTTTGTTTAATAGTAATATAGTTCTTCACTACTGTTCTCTGATTTAAGTCCATCTTTCTTGCATGTATTATCCGTGGAGACAATCATCCATGCCAATCCATACTTTTTGAATGACTATTGTCTACAACAACATGGCCGCCGGCATCACATCCTTAATACACTACTTGTCTGCATCTAAGACTTCTTGAAAATGGCCACTGTGGAAATACCATACTCCCTATTCCAGCAACCAAGAAGGACGCCCTTCCCATGACTTCACACACAGGCACAGGCACACTGTGCCGCTCCAGGTGCAAGAAACGGGGCGGAAGTGACGTCACTCCCAGCCCAGACTGCTGCTTAAACTTGTTGTATTGTGTATTTTAAGTGGTAAATATAATGGTTCAGTCTACTTTCAGTCCCTTCCCACAGTGACTTTATTGAAAGAACTTTTTTTCTATCTCACATTATAATTACACTGACCACAGGAAGTAATATAATTAATTACTTCCTATGTTAAACATTTGTATATATAGATCTACTCTCCCACGCACACACTACCCCTTGAGGAAGTCCACACAGGACGAAACGCATTGGGTGATACTTCTTCCATGCTCTTCTTCAAGTTAAGCACTTTTTGTATATTATTACTTACTATTTTTTTATCCTTGTGTATTTTTTAATCGATTCCCTTTTTTATGACCCCTAGTATGTTAATTTAGGATTTACCTGAGGTTATCCTTTATCTATCCACATGTCATAGTTTTTTATTCTTGTTAATTTTTAGTGCTAATATTTAAAATACAATTTGCATATATCTTTTAGACAGTCCATCTTTTTATTACATCTCCATTGGTCACTTGAAATTACCCTATCCATTGTACCTATCCTATTTTAGCAGCACACATACCAGTGCTGTTTTTTTTATTTTAGAGTATAGCTGATGCCCTCCATACATTAGGGAGTGACTTAGATTGGCTCTATTTGAAATATTAGTGTTAATTAGTTCTGAATATTTGTGAAAGTACAAGATACCGCCTCATGGCGCTGTTAGCTTTTTTTATACACGTATCTATCTGGTATTACTTGTTAACAGCTGCCTTATTTAAGTTGATACAGTACTCACAATATGTTCAGAACCAGCGAACGCTTGTCATAAGATCTTTCATGAAACTTTCAACCCAAAAGATGTACCCTCATCAGACAATCTTGATGAAATGTTCTGGACTATGGAGAGACTGCTCATCAAAGAAGTAAAAGCATGGTGGGATATCAAGGGTATGGAACACTATGTGAATGTGGACAGAGTACCCAGGGGTCTAAGGATCCTGAAACAACCTACATTCGGGACTGAGAACCATGAATTCATTAAAGAGAGGGACAACATATTACATAATTGCTCCTTGAACCTTATTAGGTTGCTTATTGCAGAAAAGAAACATATATTAGGGGATCTTGAGATGGAGATTAAGGAGACCAAAATTTCCTTTGAAAAGTTTAAGGACAAAGAAGATTTTCACAACAATGAGAAGGTGCTGAATAAGAAATTGGAACGTGTTGAAGTAGAAATGATTAGGAACAAAGAAAAGAAATTCACCAGGGACAAACAGGACTATGAGAACAACAGAACTAAGAGTTGGAGTAGATTGACCAGAGGAGGCCCACAAGAATGAACAAGAAAGAGAGAATATTGGCAGTCAGCACCAGATAAAAGAAGGAAGAGATCCAAAAGCGCTATAGATGATTCACAATGGAAACATTCAGTGTGTACCACAAACAAGTTCTCAGCATTACAAGGACTTAATCCCACCGAGGTTGATTTTTTATCTCCAGGACCAAGCACAAAGGCTCGAGACACAGCAAGAACATTCTAAAGGAGAAAGTGACGTATGCATCACCACTGAAAAGAAGATTTGCAGAACAAGAGGATGTCATGGGGGCAGGAGGAAAGTGTCACTAAAAAAGAATGAATCTACAATAGAACAATCTAAACCAAGGGGCATATTCAACTTATCCAGCTATATATTAACTGAACATGAAACATCTCTGTTGAATAAAGGCCTTACTTTTGCACCTATTAAGGGGATGAACAAATTCAATGTTTTCATGGACCTTAACAAATCCATACGCAAGCTCACTTTCAAAAGACATTTTCTCAAAAAGGAGGATTCGGTGATCCAGAACTACGAGCAGATAAGCCGGACCTTAAACCCACATCTAAGTTCTACCCACTTGAAACCAAAGGACACAATGTGGGGATTTGTATGACCTGCTGAAGAAGGATCTGTGCAAAGCCGAGATGGAACCCATTAAAGAAAAGAATCTGACCAATAGAGAGATCCAAGCAATGAAACAACTACAAGGGAACCAGGACATCATTATAAAACCATCTGACAAAGGAGGGTTGGTGATTTTGGATTGGGAGGCATATATTAAGGAGGCCGAAAGACTATTAGGAGACAGGTCCTCGTATATGACATTACAGGCGGATACAAAGGAAACCTTCGTGGAGGAACTCAGAACTATTCTCCTGAGAGGTTGGAAGGAGATAGAAACTAAGGAAGAATATCAGTACTTATTGAACACCAACCCCATTACCCCCATTTTCTGCTATCTTCCGAAAGCACACAAGTGTCTGACGAATCCACCAGGCAGGCCTATCGTGGCAGGAATAGATTCCCTAACTTTGCATCTGTCTGAGTACGTTGATATTTTTCTAAGGAAATATGTCACTTATTTACCAGCATATTTGAAAGACACCACCTCGGTCTTGAACCTGATGGAGCTCCTTGAGTGGAAGGACACATACAGATAGGTTACAATAGATGTACAAACCCTCTACACATGCATCCAACATGAAAAGGGGATGGCGGCATGCAAGGGCTTCCTCAGAAAGGATCACCAAATCACAGAGGAACATACTCATTTTATATGTGAACTTATGGATTTCATTTTAATACACAATTATTTTAAGTTTTTAGATCACTTCTATCTTCAGACTTGCGGAACCGTGATGGGTACTATTTTTGCACCAAGCTTCGCAAACCTTTTTATGGGCCATTGGGAAATGAATATATCGACACTAATCACCCTTTTAAAGCAAATATTATCTTTTACAAAAGATACATTGATGAAATTTTAATTATATGGGATGGTGATGGATCCAATTTTAAGTACTTGTTTACTTATATATCTGATAACACCTTGAACTTTCGCTTTACTTCCAGCTATTGTACAGATTAGATAGAATTCTTGGATTCTTGGATCTAGTGTTGATACACTCAGGAAAATATGTTGTAACAAGGAATTTCATCACAGAGGACGATATGAACAGCTATGTACATTACAAGAGCAACCATCTTAAACAATGTAAAGACAATATACCATTTTCACAATTTAGCAGGATCGCAAGAAATTGCAAATTGACAGAGGATCATGACCAACAACTTACAGTTTATAAAGAAAGATTTAAGGAGAAAGGTTATCCTCAACACATTCTGGAAGAAGCTAGCATGAAAACGAGGACACTGGAGAGAAAGCAACTCTTAACATTCCAACCCAAAGAAGTGATGGAGGACAAAGTCAAATTCATTACCACGTATAGTAGACATGACAATCTCATCAGAAAAATGTTAAAGACTCATTGGAACATTTTACTCATGGATCCTATTCTTAAGGACCACTTACCTCAAGAACCTCAGTTGATTTTTAGGAAATCACAAAATCTTAAGGATCTTCTGGCACCCAGTATGTTGAAGAATCACGTAACACCCACAACATCCTTGCCAAGATGTGTGGGATATTTTAAATGTGGTCGCTGTAACATCTGCAGGTACCTACATCCAAACAGGAAGACCTTCCAGAATACAAATGGCAAGAAAGAATTTAAGATCAAGCATTTCATTAAATGCAATGTGTCATCGGTCATCTATTTACTGGAATGTCCGTGCAAACTTAAATATGTTGGGAAAACAAAGAGACTACTCAAACTTCACATTTAGGAACACATTAGGAACATTTAGAACAAGGTCCAAACCCATGCGGTCTCCAACCATTTCATAAAGCTTCATAGGTCAGACCCAGACAAACTTACATTTAAAGGCATAGAACTGGTTCAGTTGGGAAAAAAAGGAGGGGACCTTTCCAACCTCTTATCAAGGAGAGAGATGTTTTGGATTTATGAAATAGGATCACTGCACCCAGATGGCTTTAATGGAGGCTATGAGATAGACCCCTTTCTATGAACGCAGGTGAACTTTATCTAATTCGATTCATCTCTTCTTCACCTCCTTTTCTTATGATTCTTTACTCTTTAGGTGAACTTAGGCAATTTGATAAGGGTCCATATAAATATGGATCAATCCTTTTCATCTTTGTATCTTACATCATATTTACATCCTTACCACACTGGACATGCCCCAAACCGTTCGATCTTGGAAGCCAAGTGGTGTTGGGCCCGGCTCAATACTGTGGTAGGAGACAACCCAGGAAGACCAGGTGCTGTAATTGGAATGTATCAGGGACTCATTCTTTGAACCTATTCTAAGTCTCTCTTATTGGCATACATTCTTTCTAGTCCTTCCTTTTCCTCTTTTTATACCCCCATTATATCTACAGCCATACCACACCGGATATGCCCATAACCGTTCGATCTTGGAAGCCAAGCGGTGTTGGATCCGGTCAGTAATGGGTTAGCGGACTACCTAGGAATACCGAGTGCTATTTTATGAAACAAATTTGGGGTTTATTTTCTAAACTTATATGTAGATTCATCCTCACTGTCACACACATTTATTTATTCTACTTATACATTTGTGTTACTCTGTCATCTTTGTGAATTACCCCAGGGGGTTAATTATCTTGCCCGTTTTACCTATTTGCAAATCCTGTAGGTAATAGTCTTGTTAGTCATGACCTATTAATACATGTCTCCTTATGGTCAGCATACTAGACCATTAGGCAGCATTTGGTAACTTATCCTATTTGATATAAAGCAGTACCCTTAAATAGTGGATCAATGTCTGAATCTACTGTTTGATTAAATTGTGTAATATTGATATAGCTTTTCACTACTGTTCCCTGATTTAAGTCCATCTTTCTTGCATGTATTATCCGTGGAGACAATCATCCATGCCAATCCATACTTTTTGAATGACTATTGTCTACAACAACATGGCCGCCGGCATCACATCCTTAATACACTACTTGTCTGCATCTAAGACTTCTTGAAAATGGCCACTGTGGAAATACCATACTCCCTATTCCAGCACCCAAGAAGGATGCTCTTCCCATGACTTCACGCACAGGCACAGGCGCACTGTGCCGCTCCGGACGCCAGAAACAATGCAGAAGTGACATCACTCGCGGCCCAGACAGGAAGTCTCCTCACATTATAATTACACTGACCACAGGAAGTGATGTAATTAATTAATTACTTACTATGTTAAACCTTTGTATATATAGATGTACTCTCCCACTCACACACCACCATTTGAGGAAATCCACACAGGACAAAACGCATTGGATGATACTTGTGCCATGCTCTTCTTCAAGTTAAGCACTTTTTGTATATTATTACTTATTATTTTTTATTCTTGAGTCATTTTTAATCGATTCCCTTTTTTATGACCCCTAGTATGTTAACTTAGGATTTACCTAAGGGTTATCCTTTATCTATCCACGCATCATAGTTTTTTATTCTTGTTAATTTTTAGTGCTACTATTTAAAATACATTTTGTATATATCTTTTAGACAGTCCATCTTTTTATTACATCACCATTGGTTACTTCAAATTATATATCAAGTATATAATAAACAGGCGCTGAAATGAGTAGTTGCTCCTAGCTGCTGTAGGAAGGAGAAAGTCAATCTCCTTAATGAAAGTCACAAAAAAATATAAAAATTACAGCGCTTATACAACTGATGCTAATACTGTATAAATTTATTAATTACAACATACTGATTTATCAAGCATATAAATAAAATTGATGATAAAATATAAAATTGCTCTAGACCAATTCGTGGACAAAGACTGAGCTCCTCAGAAATAACCTTAATAAGGCAAAGGTCCATATATTAGTATTCGGACACAAAGTCTAATTTAAACCAAGACCAATGTGGTTTATTACCCATCAAGTGTTCCAATGCATGGATCCGGATCCAGGTCCTTAGTTATGGAATGGATTCTGGTTCACAGTTGGTTAAGATGACGCTATAATGTCCTGTACACTGTGTTCCACTTTAGATGAATCCTGAGAAATTCATTCCTTGTAGGACCAAAATGGACCATTGGACGTTACTTAAGATAAACCTTACTAGCTCCAAATCCAGGACGACCCATCTTCATGCTACATGTGAACCAGGATCCCGATTCCATTTTGGTCCTACAAGGAATGAATTTCTAATATATGGACCTTTGCCTTATTAAGGTTATTTCTGAGGAGCTCAGTATTTGTCCACGAATTGGTCTATGAGCAATTTTATATTTTATCATCAATTTTATTTATATGCTTGATAAATCAGTATGTTGTAATTAATACATTTATACAGTATTAGCATCAGTTGTATAAGCGCTGTAATTTTTATATTTTTTTGTTACTTCAAATTACCCTATCCATTGTACCTATCCTATTTTAGCAGCACACATACCAGTGCTGTTTTTTATTTTAGGGTATAGCTGATGCCCTCCATACATTAGGGAGTGACTTAGATTGGCTTTATTTGAAATATTAGTGTTAATTAGTACTGAACATTTGTGAAAGTACAAGATACTGCCTCTTGGTGCTGTTAGCCTTTTTATACACGTATCTATCTGGTATTACTTGTTTACTGCTGCCTTATTTAAGTTGATACAGTACTCACAATATGTTCAGAACTAGCGAACGCACTAACAAAAAAAAGCAATGCTTGTCATAAGATCTTTAATGAAACTTTCAACCCAAAATATGTACCCACATCAGCCAATCTTGATGAGATGTTCTGGACTATGGAGAGACTGCTCATCAAAGAAGTAAAAGCATGGTGGGACATCAAGGGTCATGAGCACTGTGTGAATGTGGACAGAGTACCCAGGGGTCTCAGGATCCTGAAACAACCTACATTCGGGACTGAGAACCATGAGTTCATTAAAGAGTGGGCCCACATATTGCATAATTGCTCCTTGAACCTTATTAGGTTGCTTATTGCAGAAAAGAAACATATATTATGGGATTTTGAGATGGAGATTAAGGAGACCGAAAACTCCTTTGAAAAGTTTAAGGATAAAGAAGATTTTCATGACAATGAGAAGGTGCTGAATAAGAAATTGGAACGCGTTGAAGAAGAAGTCATTAGGAACAAGGAAAAGAAATTCATCAGGGACAAACAGGACTATGAGAACAACAGAACTAAGAGTTGGAGTAGATTGACCAGAGGAGGCCCACAAGAACAAACAAGAAAGAGAGAATATTGGCAGTCAGCACCAGATAAAGGAAGGAAGAGATCCAAGAGCGCTATAGATGATTCACAATGGAAACATTCAGTGTGTACCACAAACAAGTTCTCAGCATTACAAGGACTTAATCTCACCGAGGTTGATTTTTTATCTCCAGGACCAAGCACAAAGGCTCGAGACACAGCAAGAACATTCTAAAGGAGAAAGTGACGTATGCATCACCACTGAAAAGAAGATTCGCAGAACAAGAGGATGTCATGGGGCAGGAGGAAAGTGTCACTAAAAGAGAATGAACCTACAATAGAACAATCTAAACCCAGGGGCATATTCAACTTATCAAGCTATATATTAACCGAACATGAAACATCTCTGTTTAATAAAGGCCTTACTTTTGCACCTACCAAGGGGATGAACAAATTCAATGTTTTCATAGAACTTAACAAATCCATATGCAAGCTAACTCTCAAAAGACATTTCCTCAAAAGGGAGGATGCAGTGATCCAGAACTACGAGCAGTCGAAGCCACGTCTTAAAACCACATCTAAGTTCTACCCACTTGAACCCAAAGGACAAAACGTGGGGATTTTTTATGACCTGTTAAAGAAGGATCTGTGCAAAGCCGAGATGGAACCCATTAAAGAAAAGAATCTGACCAATAGAGAGATCCAAGCAATGAAACAACTACAAGGGAACTAGGACATCATTATAAAACTATCTGACAAAGGGGGGGTCGGTGATTTTGGATTGGGAGGCATATATTAAGGAGGCCGACAGACTATTAGGAGACAGGTCCTCGTATATGACATTACCGGCGGATACAAAGGAAACCTTCGTGGAGGAACTCAGAACTATTCTCCTGAGAGGTCTCTGGAAGGAGATAGTAACTAAGGAAGAATATCAGTACTTATTGAACACCAACCACATTACTCCAATTTTCTGCTATATTCCGAAAGTACACAAGTGTCTGATGAATCCACTAGGCAGGCCTATCGTGGCAGGAATAGATTCCCTGACTTCACATCTGTCTGAGTACATTGATATTTTTCTAAGGAAATATTTCACTTATTTACCAGCATATTTGAAAGACATCACCTCAGCCTTGAACCTGATGGAGCTCCTTGAGTGGAAGGACACATACAGATAGGTTACAATAGATGTACAAACCCTCTACACATGCATCCAACATGAAAAGGGGATGGCGGCATGCAAGGGCTTCCTCAGAAAGGATCACCAAATCACAGAGGAACATACTCATTTTATATGTGAACTTATGAATTTCATTTTAAAACACAATTGTTTTAAGTTTTTAGATCACTTCTATCTTCAGACTTGCGGAACCGTGATGGTACCATTTTTGCACCAAGCTTCGCAAACCTTTTTATGGGCCATTGGGAAATGAATATATCGACACTAATCACCCTTTTAAAGCAAATATTATCTTTTACAAAAGATACATTGATGAAATTTTAATTATATAGGATGGTGATGGATCCAATTTTAAGTACTTGATTACTTATATATCTGATAACACCTTGAAATTTCGCTTCACTTCCAGCTATTGTACAGATTAGATAGAATTCTTGGATTCTTGGATCTAGTGTTGATACACTCAGGAAAATATGTTGTAACAAGGAATTTCATCACAGAGGTGGATATAAACAGCTATGTACATTACAAGAGCAACCATCTTAAACAATGTAAAGACAATATACCATTTTCACAATTTAGCAGGATCGCAAGAAATTGCAAATTGACAGAGGATCATGACCAACAACTTACAGTTTATAAAGAAAGATTTAAGGAGAAAGGTTATCCTCAACGCATTCTGGAAGAAGCTAGCATGAAAACGAGGACACTGGAGAGAAAGCAACTCTTAACATTCCAACCCAAAGAAGTGATGGAGGACAAAGTCAAATTCATTACCACGTATAGTAGACATGACAATCTCATCAGAAAAATGTTAAAGACTCATTGGAACATTTTACTCATGGATCCTATTCTTAAGGACCTCTTACCTCAAGAACCTCAGTTGATTTTTAGGAAATCACAAAATCTTAAGGATCTTCTGGCACCAAGTATGTTGAAGAATCACGTAACACCCACAACATCCTTGCCAAGATGTGTGGGATATTTCAAATGTGGTCGCTGTAACATCTGCAGGTACCTACATCCAAACATGAAGACCTTCCAGAATACAAATGTAAAGAAAGAATTTAAGATCAAGCATTTCATTAAATGCAATGTGTCATCGGTCATCTATTTACTGGAATGTCCATGCAAACTTAAATATGTTGGGAAAACAAAGAGACTACTCAAACTTCACATTTAGGAACACATTAGGAACATTAAGAACAAGGTCCAAACCCATGCGGTCTCCAACCATTTCATAAAGCATCATAGGTCAGACCCAGACAAACTTACATTTAAAGGCATAGAACTGGTTCAGTTGGGAAAAAAAGGAGGGGACCTTTCCAACCTCTTATCAAGGAGAGAGATGTTTTGGATTTATGAAATAGGATCACTGCACCCAGATGGCTTCAATGGAGGCTATGAGATAGACCCCTTTCTATGAACGCAGGTGAACTTTATCTAATTCGATTCATCTCTTCTTCACCTCCTTTTCTTCTGATTCTTTACTCTTTAGGTGAACTTATGCAATTTGATAAGGGTCCACATAAATATGGATCAATCCTTTTCATCTTTGTATCTTACATCATATTTACATCCTTACCACACTGGACATGCCCCAAACCGTTCGATCTTGGAAGCCAAGTGTTGTTGGGCCCGGCTTAATACTGTGGTAGGAGACAACCCAGGAAGACCAGGCGCTGTAATTGGAATGTATCAGGGACTCATTCTTTGAACCTATTCTAAGTCTCTCTTATTGGCATACATTCTTTCTAGTCCTTCCTTTTCCTCTTTTTATACCCCCATTATATCTACAGCCATACCACACCGGATATGCCCACAACCGTTCGATCTTGGAAGCCAAGCGGTGTTGGACCTGGTCAGTAATGGGTTAGAGGACTACCTAGGAACACCGAGTGCTATTTTATGAAACAAATTTGGGGTTTATTTTCTGAACTTATATGTAGATTCATCCTCACTGTCACACACATTTATTTATTCTACTTATACATTTGTGTTACTCTGTCATCTTTGTGAATTACCCCAGGAGGTTAATTATCTTGCCCGTTTTACCTATTTGCAAATCCTGTAGGTAATAGTCTTGTTAGTCATGACCTATTAATACATGTCTCCTTATGGTCAGTATACTAGACCATTAGGCAGCATTTGATAACTTAACCTATTTGATATAAAGCAGTACCCTTAAATAGTGGATCAATGTCTGAATCTACTGTTTGATCATATTGTGTAATATTGATATAGCTCTTCACTACTGTTCCCTGATTTAAGTCCATCTTTCTTGCATGTATTATCCGTGGAGACAATCATCCATGCCAATCCATACTTTTTGAATGACTATTGTCTACAACAACATGGCCGCCGGCATCACATCCTTAATACACTACTTGTCTGCATCTAAGACTTCTTGAAAATGGCCACTGTGGAAATACCATACTCCCTATTCCAGCACCCAAGAAGGACGCTATTCCCATGACTTCACGCACAGGCACAGGCGCACTGTGCCGCTCCAGAAGCCAGAAACAATGCAGAAGTGACGTCACTCGCGGCCCAGACAGGAAGTCTGCAGCTATGTACTTAAATCTCTACTTAAACTTGTTGTATTGTGTATTTTAAGTGGTAAATATAGTGGTTCAGTCTACTTTCAGTCCCTTTCCACAGTGACTTTATTGAATTAACTTTTTTCTATCTCACATTATAATTACACTGACCACAGGAAGTGATGTAATTAATTACTTACTATGTTAAACCTTTGTATATATAGATGTACTCTCCCACTCACACACCACCATTTGAGGAAATCCACACAGGACAAAACGCATTGGATGATACTTGTTCCATGCTCTTCTTCAAGTTAAGCACTTTTTGTATATTATTACTTATTATTTTTATTCTTGAGTAATTTTTAATCGATTCCCTTTTTTATGACCCCTAGTATGTTAATTTAGAATTTAACTAAGGGTTATCCTTTATCTATCCACACATCATAGTTTTTTATTCTTGTTAATTTTTAGTGCTAATATTTAAAATACAGTTTGTATATATCTTTTAGACAGTCCATCTTTTTATTACATCACCATTTTTACTTGAAATTACCCTATCCATTGTACCTATCCTATTTTAGCAACACACATACCAGTGCTGTTTTTTATTTTAGGGTATAGCTGATGCCCTCCATACATTAGGGAGTGACTTAGATTGGCTTTATTTGAAATATTAGTGTTAATTAGTTCTGAATATTTGTGAAAGTATAAGATGCCGCCTCTAGGTGCTGTTAGCCTTTCTATACACGTATCTATCTGGTATTACTTGTTTACAGCTGCCTTATTTAAGTTGATACAGTACTCACAATATGTTCATAACTAGCGAACGCACTAACAAAAAAAAGCAATGCTTGTCATAAGATCTTTAATGAAACTTTCAACCCAAAAGATGTACCCACATCATCCAATTTTGATGAGATGTTCTGGACTATGGAGAGACTGCTCATCAAAGAAGTAAAAGCATGGTGGGACATTGAGGGTCATTAGCACTGTGTGAATGTGGATAGAGTACCCAGGGGTCTCAGGATCCTGAAACAACCTACATTCGGGACTGAGAACCATGAATTCATTAAAGAGTGGGCCCACATATTGCATAATTGCTCCTTGAACCTTATTAGGTTGATGATTGCAGAAAATAAACATATATTATGGGATTTTGAGATGGAGATTAAGGAGACCGAAATTTCCTTTGAAAAATTTAAGGATAAAGAAGATTTTCATAACAATGAGAAGGTGCTGAATAAGAAATTGGACCGCGTTGAAGAAGAAGTCATTAGGAACAAAGAAAAGAAATTCCATCAGGGACAAACAGGACTATGAGAACAACAGAACTAAGAGTTGGAGTAGATTGACCAGAGGAGGCCCACAAGAACGAACAAGAAAGAGAGAATATTGGCAGTCAGCACCAGATAAAGGAAGGAAGAGATCTAAGAGCGCTATAGATGATTCACAATGGAAACATTCAGTGTGTACCACAAACAAGTTCTCAGCATTACAAGGACTTAATCCCACCGAGGTTGATTTTTTATCTCCAGGACCAAGCACAAAGGCTCGAGACACAGCAAGAACATTCTAAAGGAGAAAGTGACGTATGCATCACCACTGAAAAGAAGATTCGCAGAACAAGAGGATGTCATGGGGGCAGGAGGAAAGTGTCACTAAAAAAGAATGAACCTACAATAGAACAATCTAAACCCAGGGGCATATTCAATTTATCAAGCTATATATTAACCGAACATGAAACATCTCTGTTGAATAAAGGCCTTACTTTTGCACCTACCAAGGAGATGAACAAATTCAATGTTTTCATGGAACTTAACAAATCCATACACAAGCTCACTTTCAAAAGACATTTTCTCAAAAAGGAGGATGCGGTGATCCAGAACAACGAGTAGTCGAAGCCATGTCTTAAACCCACATCTAAGTTCTACCCACTTGAATCCAAAGGACAAAATGTGGGGATTTTTTATGACCTGTTGAAGAAGGATCTGTGCAAAGCCGAGATGGAACCCATTAAAGAAAAGAATCTGACCAATAGAGAGATCCAAGCAATGAAACAGCTACAAGGGAACCAGGACATCATTATAAAACCATCTGACAAAGTGGGGGTTGGTGATTTTGGATTGGGAGGCATATATTAAGGAGGCCAAAAGACTATTAGGAGACAGGTCCTCGTATATGACATTACCGGCGGATACAAAGGAAACCTTCGTGGAGGAACTCAGAACTATTCTCCTGAGAGGTCTCTGGAAGGAGATAGTAACTTAGGAAGAATATCAGTACTTATTGAATACCAACCCCATTACCCCCATTTTCTGCTATATTCCAAAAGTACACAAGTGTCTGATGAATCCACCAGGCAGGCCTATCATGGCAGGAATAGATTCCCTGACTACACATCTGTCTGAGTACATTGATATTTTTCTAAGGAAATATGTCACTTATTTACCAGCATATTTGAAAGACATCACCTCAGCCTTGAATCTGATGGAGCTCCTTGAGTGGAGGGACACATACAGATAGGTTACAATATATGTACAATCCCTCTACACATGCATCCAACATGAAAAGGGGATGGCGGCATGCAAGGGCTTTCTCAGAAAGGATCACCAAATCACAGAGGAACATACTAATTTTATATGTGAACTTATGGATTTCATTTTAAAACACAATTATTTTAAGTTTTTAGATCACTTCTATCTTCAGACTTGCGGAACCGCGATGGGTACAATTTTCCACCAAGCTTCGCAAACCTTTTTATGGGCCATTGGGAAAATGAATATATCTACACTAATCACCCTTTTAAAGCAAATATTATCTTTCACAAAAGATACATTGATGAAATGTTAATAGTATGGGATGGTGATGGATCCAATTTTAAGGACTTGTTTACTTATATATCTGATAACACCTTGTTAAATATCTGAATGCATAAGGAATATAATTTATTCTCTTAATACAATATAGTCACATATGTTATAGGTACAGCATATAGCTATTACTATCATATATGGTAACAAACCTTATCATAGAACATACCTTAACTCTTAATCCATTTTGTTTTATAAAGTGACCTTTATACAGACATTGGTTCACTTATCAGATACATGTACCTTTAAGCAGAGTTTGCAAAACAGCAAACTCATTGTGTGTAACACAATTGGAATTAGCACCAAATAAGACTAATTAGCTTCTAGCTGGTTCCTTGTCCTAATATGAGCATAACACTGTACTCAAGATGCATGAAATCATATGGGAGTGTTATAAGAATGGGGCGTAACTGGGTATTATAAAAATCATTGTATCGCCATGTTTTCTCTGTTGAAGCATTTTGACCCGGGCTGAGAGAATGTGGTCTATTAAACTGTACATGGGCATGGTCTTTTTAATAAATAATCAATTGCTTTTCTAAATCTGACTTCAATTCAATCTTTTACTTAAAAGCAACAACAACAGCAACAAGATGGTTAAATTAGGATTAGACAATTTGGGGGCTCGGTCCTATGAACCTACATGTCTCAATCTCTTCATCAAATTCTCAAAGGGGTGTACCAGCCAGCCAGCAGTTGAAGATGGCAGAAATATCCCAAGATCATTACAGGCACTGGTAAGTATGGAATATGACATGTTATGCGCTATACGCCAGTACATGCTGTTTCTGTACCTGCCGGCTGTCTGTGTGATTTTATTTTTATTTTTATTATGTTGTTGCATGTAAGTAAATGCTGATAAATTAATCCAAAGTTTGTAAAAGTGACAAAATATATAAATATATATATATAAACCTCTGGTGTTCACCTTATGTGCAAACGTGTGAGTGTATGACTTGAACTGACCCTTTAAGCAGCTTGTTTGTGTTTCAATAGTATCATTCCGGTACGCTATGAGTAACGATAAGGAGTTGTAGTGCCATAAATAAAGTTAAAACACATAAATCACATCCCTAGTGAATAGCTACATACGTGTGTGTGCGTATAAATGAGGTGATCACCGAGGGTATATTTGATTATAATTTGATTATAGGTATAAAGTAAAATTGCTGCTAATAAGAGTTGCTGACTATTGTTTTAACCATAACCTGAGTCTGTTTGCTAACATTGTTTTATTGTGCACTAAAGAACTGAGAAACTTTTAAATTTAACTTGGCGTGTTGCCAAGAGGGTGGGGTCTACTGCAGTTCTCAGTTGACAGACATGTTGCGTGTGTGAGGTAAAGGCTATTTATAAGAGCCGACATCTCCGCATATAAGAGAGCAGGGAGGATTAACCCTAACGGTGCAAATCATGTTATGGGAAAATGTTCCATATTGCACCAATTTTGTATAGTACTGTAACCAAGGGGCACAGTCTACAGAAAATGTGAGGGGGAAATAAAGATGTACATGGTACGGAATTATGCATTTCAATTATGCTATGTAAGTATGGCTTGATAAACCAATACTAAGCTTATATTGAAATCGGCAAATCTTGAAGTCTGCAAACTGTTAAGTATATGCATATTCAGAGTTAATGCAGAGTAATGAAGCTCAGAATTTAAACTAAGCACAGACTCATGGCTGAGAGTTACAGTATTTATATGAAGATGAAATACTGTACATCGGGCTGGAAAAAGGAGAGGTTAAAATGAGTAAATATGAAAAAGACTATAAAAATATTATACCAAATTACCTGCCCTGCGCCTGCGAAATTGTATGTCATTGTGGGGTTTTGTTTTATGGTGTCTTGTATGTCCGGCATGAAAATTCAGTGTTTGTACTTTCAAAAGCACAATATCTGTTTCTGTTCTGTGAAACTTTTCTGTCTGTGACTGTCTGGCATGTTTACAAGTCTTGTGAATAATGTTTATATGTGTTTTGAACTGAGAAAAAAAAGAGTTAAAGAGTTGAGAATGTCCATGTTCAAATGGCTTTTGGCAGATCTGAAAGATGTGTGACTAGAAATGTGTGTTTATCTGATGTTACTATTTAATTATTAAGTTAAGTTTTCCGTATGGTATTGTTTTAATACCTAAATATTCTTTAATCCAATATGTTATGAGAAGGTCTGCCAGCAAATTGTTAATGGCTTGATCCGTGTGCTGTATTGCGATAAAAAGAAGAAAAAAGTTTTTTCCCTGTAAAATAAGTAAAAAGTCTTCGGTCTCCAACGCTGTTGTAGCACGGAGAGCTGTAAAAATCCCAGATTCGTGCCCCCCTTCCTGCATAGCAGAAGGCTATGATGCAGTGAGTTTTAAATTTTTTTTATCTAATGAGATGGATCATAATAAGTATAAGCAACACTCTGGATATGTTTTGTGTTACGATATCCAACAAATGCTGTTGGAAGACAATGATTTGTAATTTTAAATGTTTGTCATACAAACGATCTACTGTATTTTTAAGATGAGAACTAATTTAGTAAACTGATAACTTATCAGATAGTCTGTAGAGAAATCTGCAATTCAAACAAAGGAAGTAACAGGGACATAACTGTAATCAGGAAAAAAAATCCCAGCAGTATATATAAGCTAGATTGTCTCAGAATTGAATATGTTATGCATGTGGAATTTATGGACACAGCTGTCCATCATGTGGCACTACAGACATCAGCAAAACTTCTCCCTCTATCAGACTCAACCCCTCCCAGAGCCTAACAGAACTATATCTCTCGCTCCTAATGGAAATTGTCCAAATGAGACAACGCCTAAGTGCTGCGCAGATTCTTATGGTGCACTACAGGCACCAGAAATGCTCTCTCCCCCTCCTGCTTGCATTCCTCCTCCTCCCCCTCCCCTCAGAGCATACAGAACTAACAGAATAGTGTCATTTGCAGTGTCTCCTGCAGACAACCCTAGACATCAATGGGGGGTGGAGTTTTCGAAGCTGCTGCAGCTAGAATCATAGGAAAAGATAAGGGTATCGTTCATAAAACATCACAGATTGCTACATGCAATACACTTCCAGTACAAACATAATTTTAGGCAATTCTTCAAATTTACTTGGAAGAGACCTGATTTGTAAGGTACAATATACTGTATCACGGATTAGGTATTTCTACAGATTCCAGAAAGAAGTATACAGTAGGGACAGGCTCAGTTGGATACATAGCATATATGTGTACATATATATATATACCACTTACCCTGTGAATCTATGGATGCAAGTAAAGGATATGCTTGCTGAAATACATAACAAAGTATAGGCATTGATACACAAGGATAGATGCTAACTAGTGCATTGTTGTCCTCCAGATTGCAAAGGTTCTTAGTGGACTGCATGATATGCAGTGATGAACCAGGTTCCGTAGACAGAAAGTAGTGTGGGGGTATGATTGTATAGAAAAGCTATACAGATAGTGTGAGCGGTTCTGTGTTTTGATAAGTTTGTCTGAATAAGTGAGTTTTCAGGGAATGCTTGTATGTGGTAAGGCATTCCATATGATGGATGCAGTCCGAGGAAAGTTTGTAGTCGTGGATGAGAGACGTAGATCTTGTGAAGAGCGAAGGATTTCTAGACAGTTTATTTTACTTTGTACTTGAAAAAAACCAAAACCTAGAATCTTCTGAAAAATAACTTGCAATCTTTTCTACCTATATAAAGTATATCCAGTATGTTGTGCTACAAATCATTTGAAGCATCTGTGTCAGATACTAAACAGTTGTGTTTTCTTGCAGAACAGAACACAAGGTGTCGCAAGACAAAATTCAGCGGTGTACTGACATAGTTAAAATCCTAGGTCATTATTTGGCACTAGGCCAAAGACAGTTAAACCCTCAGAGGGGGGAGCTTCGGTACACATTTATTAAGAGATATATATATACAGTATATATGTATGACCAGATGATGAATCTCTGAATACAGTATATTTTTGCGAGTGCTAAATGCATGCATTCAAGTTCATAACAGAAGAAATTCTAGAATGTAATACAATACTGTGGTTAAGCAGTAGATTTTGTATGATGTGTGTATGATGTGTACATCATTACCTCTGGCGGTACACAACTTTGATATAGCTGCAGACTTGCCTTCCTCATCCTCAAAAGTGGGGAGTATGAGCAATATAATGTGGATGAGTAAGACAATTATAAGTATTACATTGCATTTAAAAACTGACAGTAACAGGAGAATTCTTTCTCTAGCATCCATAGGGGATACTGGGATGGTGAATTACAGTGGGTTAACTGAAATTAGTATGTGAATTAGTGAATTAGTATTAGTAATAGTAAAGTGTTGCTGCCAACTTTTGCTATGGGAAATGTCATGAGTTATGCAAATCTAAGGATAACTAGCATGAAATAGATTGCACAAGCTTACTACAGTAGTATGAAATTTAATTGAGAAATATACATTGTGTTCTAGCATTTGACCAAAATAACAGAACTTAAAGCAATTTAATTTCTTTACAAGGATTACAAATTATTTGATAAAGATAATGATAATGATAAGAAAGCTATAGCATGTTTACTAAGGATGTTTTTGGGTTGATTAAAAAACAACATTGTTTTAAAAACAACATCGTTTAATGTAATAGGTGTTATGGGGTAAAGCAAAGCACAACAGAGTTTGCTGCGCTATTTGAGAAATGAATAAGAAGGCCAGATGTGTGGTCTACTGTTTCAAAGGCAGTAAAGTTTCCTTACTGATAGAAAGAGTTTATAGGAGTTTGAAAAATATTTTTCAATGAATATGTGGAATGTTGAGAATAAAAAGTCATAATTTGACAGGGAAGGTTTAAAGAATGAAGCATTATTAATTTACAAAAGAGACAGGAATGGCAGAATCTGAACCATGGCATGGTCCAATCGTTGGTTCAATAGTGGAAGAATTACACCTAAACCTCTGCTTAGTCTCTCTTCTGTATAATTTTTTTTTGTTCTTTTATTTTTGAATCCAGCAGAGATATATTATCCAGAGACTGAATCAAAACTACAAAATGATTTGTTTGTTCAGTGTGTCACACAAATTATTTAAACAGTTACAAGAATATCAAAAGCTGCAAGAACCTTTGAAGGATATTTAACCAATACGAACACTCAGTCCGACACTGGACAAATCACTGAGAGAGTGGAGACTGTGTTATGGTGAGAAGTTGCCTATGTTTCAGTTCCATTACAGATCGCATAGGATGGTCCTTGGCAAGTACCGCTGACTACTGATACAGCCATTGCAAAGGCTGCAGAAGAAGGACACCTAGATCCATGAGCTCGCATTGGAATAAAAAGGTCAGAGACCGGTGCTTAAAGGAATCTAAAACTCAAAATTGTATGGAGATACAGAGACTATTACCACTATTACTACCACAGAGTTATATTCAAATGAACCGTTCAATCGAGATGGAGATGATTATGATCATTGATAATAGACTATGTGCTTATAAGCTAATATCCTACAGAACTTTTAACATTTTTGAAAGTATACGGTAGTGATGTTATTTATAACAGCATTAGGACTTGTTTTCTTTTTTCTGTGAAGAGAGAGTGAGCAGAAGTGTGGTGTAGGTATGAGTACTCATCCATTAATGTGGATGGGAATTATTTCAATAAGACCCTTCCTTCCTCTTTTCTAAGCAGGAAATCCAGAGAGATGACAGGTGTAAAGATCACCCTGTGAAAAATGTGGTTGTGAGTATTGTACTCTACTTGAAGAGAGATGTATAGATTGATGTATGGATAATTTAGGATATTATTCTGAGGAATATCCAGTCCAGCAATACCATTAATTGTTGGAACGATTTTAGGTACTGCTGCTATATAAATATTATTGCGAATTGTTATTATAATTATTGGGTATGTATACAAATACACCAGCATTGTATAGTAACAGGCCAAAGTTCTCTATGTAAGTTACATTTGATGTGATTACCAAAACTTTATAGAGTTGTGATAACAGTGAAACAGGTACATGTGTATAGAAAGTTACAGCATCTCAAGATAGAACCACTAGTGACAATATTAGCTACACATATATGGGGTGTATTTCATTTAGGGGAAATAAAATAGTTCAGTAATACAGATTACCTTATGCAGATAGGAAAGCTTGATTTAAGGAGATGTGAAAGGATTGCTACCGTATACAAACCTAATGTTTCCAGATGTGCTAGATATAATGAGTTCGGTATATAAAAAGTAATGGTTACATAAGATGTTCATTAAAGTTTATGATTTAGTACTGTACTTTACCAGGAGTAGATTTAGAGGCTCAAGGAGATATCATACATAACTGGGTATGTTAGTTTCCACTATGTCCTTAGAATATGATATACAATTGGTTACCTATTAATTCTGAAGATATTTGTTAGTTAAGAAGATAAATTTAGCAATTTTATACAAATACACATAATAACTTCAGAAAAGTTTTCTTTACAGGATGAACTATTCCTAAAAGAATGATTGACCCAGTAATCAGGAAACATGGTCCTGTCACCAGAGCATCAATAAAACCTCAAATTGGTGGAGGTGCCGCTAATAAGTTCTCCTATGGCTAATGAAGTTTTATGATTAATCAACTGGGAGTTGATGTTTTATTTCATCTAAAGTTATTGATAACATGACTGAAATTTATGATAAGACATTCCAGGATATTGGACATGAACTATTACCATACGACATTGTTCTAGACTCTTTAATACCACAAATTGGAGAATATTGTTTGATTTCCGAAACAGCACTTTGAGTTCACTGCTGTGTTTATTTGACCAATGACATTACAGATCCGGATATGATTATTACCAGTTATATGAAAGAGGCCCAATATATAAATGAAGAACTTTAACAAAGACATTATGATATGGACTGTTAAGGATAAATGTTTAAATCCTAGTATTCAATTTTATAGGATTAGGAAATGTTTTCTAAGTATATTGTATTTGATGTTGTGTTTCTTGATGAAATTTATTCTTGTGATCATAATTTAATTCTGCCCATATATGTTTTTATAGATGTAGCCAATACTGTAATAGATATGGCCTATGCTGTATGCAGATGGTTACCACAAGAGAGAGAGAGAATATACCAGAGATGATGATGAATGAACTTTATATTCCTAGTGCAGTCTATTAAGTGATTTAGTACATGTATAATGTGTATGATCAAAGTGGGGAATTGTTAAATATCTAAATGCATAAGGAATATAATTTATTCTCTTAATACAATATAGTCACATATGTTATAGGTACAGCATATAGCTATTACTATCATAAATGGTAACATACCTTATCATAGAACATACCTTAACTCTTAATCCATTTTTTTCTATAAAGTGACCTTTATACAGACATTGTTTCACTTATCAGATACATGTACCTTTAAACAGAGTTTGGAAATCAGCAGACTCATTGTGTGTAACACAATTGGAATTAGCACCAAATAAGGCTAAGTAGCTTCTAGCTGGTTCCTTGTCCTAATATGAGCATAACACTGTACTCAAGATGCATGAAATCATATGGGAGTGTTATAAGAATGGGGCGTAACTGGATATTATAAAAATCATTGTATCGCCATGTTTTCTCTTTTGAAGCATGCTGACCGAGGCTGAGAGAATGGGGTCTAACAACCTGTACATGGGCATGGTCTTTTTAATAAATAATCAATTGCTTTTCTAAATCTGACTTCAATTCAGTCTTTTACTTAAAAGCAACAACAGCAACAAGATGGTTAAATTAGGATTATACAACCTTTAACCTTCGCTTCACTTCCAATTATAGTACAAATCAGATAGAATTCTTGGACACTCAGGAAAAGATGTTGTAACAAGGAATTTCATTAAAGAGGTGGATATGAACAGCTATGTACATTAGAAGAGCAACCATCTTAAACAATGGAAAGACAATATACCATTTTCACAATTTAGCACGATCGCAAGAAATCGCAAATTGACAGAGGATCGTGACCAACGACTTACAGTTTATAAAGAAAGATTTAAGGAGAAAGGTTATCTTCAACACATTCTGGAAGAAGCTAGCATGAAAACGAGGACCAACCCAAAGAAGTAATAGAGGACAAAGTCAAATTCATTACCATGTATAGTAGACATGACAATCTCATCAGAAAAACGTTAAAGACTCATTGGAACATTTTACTCATGGATCCTATTCTTAAGGACCACTTACCTCAAGAACCTCAGTTGATTTTTAGGAAATCACAAAATCATAAGGATCTTCTGGCACCAAGTATGTTGAAGAATCACATAACACCCACTACATCCTTGCCAAGATGTGTGGGATGTTTCAAATGTGGTCGCTGTAACATCTGCAGGTACCTACATCCAAACAGGAAGACCTTCCAGAATACAAATGGCAAGAAAGAATTTAAGAACAAGCATTTCATTAACTACAATATGTCATCGGTCATCTATATACACTGGAATGTCCGTGCAAACTTAAATATGTTGGGAAAACAAAGAGACCACTCAAACTTCACATTTAGGAACACATTAGGAACATTAAGAACAAGGTCCAAACCCATGCGGTCTCCTACCATTTCCTAAAGCATCATAGGTCAGACCCAGACAAACTTACATTTAAAGGCATAGAACTGGTTCAGTTGGGCAAAAAAGGAGGGGACCTTTCCAACCTCTTATCAAGGAGAGAGATGTTTTGGATTTATAAAATAGGATCACTGCACCCAGACGGCTTTAATGAAGGCTATGAGATAGCCCCCTTTCTATGAACGCAGGTGAACTTGATCAAATTCGATCCATCTCTTCTTCTCCTCCATTTCTTCTGATTCTTTACTCTTTATGTGAACTTAGGTGATTTGATAGGGGTCCATATAAATATGGATCATTCCTTTTCTTCTTTGTACCTTACATCATATTTACAGCCTTACCACACCGAACATGCCCAAAACCGTTCGATCTTGGAAGCCATGCGGTGTTGGGCCAGGCTCAGTACTAGGGTAGGAGACAACCCAGGAAGACCAGGTGCTGTAATTGGAATGTATCAGGGATTCATTCTTTGAACCTATTCTAAGTCTCTCTTATTGGCATACATTCTTTCTAGTCCTTCCTTTTCCTCTTTTTACATCCCCTATTATATCTACAGCCATACCACACTGGATATGCCCAAAACCGGTCGATCTTGGAAGCCAAGCGGTGTTGGACCCAGTCAGTACTGGGTTAGGAGATTACCCAGGAATACCGGGTGCTATTTTATTAAACGAATTTGGGGTTTATTTGCTAAACTTATATGTAGATTCATCCTATTAATACATGTCTCTTTATGGTCAGTATACTAGACCATTAGGCAACATTTGATAACTTAACCTATTTGATATAAAGCAGTACCCTTAAATAGTGGATCAATGTCTGAATCTACTGTTTGATCATTTTGTGTAATATTAATATAGCTCTTCACTACTATTCTCTGATTTAAGTCCATCTTTCTTGCATGTATTATCCATGGAGACAATCATCTATGCCAATCCATACTTTTTGAATGACTATTGTCTACACAACATGGTCGCCTGCATCACATCCTTAATACACTATTTGTCTGCATCTAAGACTTCTTGAAAATGGCCAACGTGGAAATACCATACTCCCTATTCCAGCACCCAAGAAGGACGCCCTTCCCATGATGTCACGCACAGGTACAGGCGCAGTGTGCTACACCGGAAACCAGAAACGGGGCGGAATTGACATCACTCGCGGCCCAGACAGAAAGTCTGTGGCTCTGTACTTACATCTCTACTTAAACTTGTTGTATTGTGTATTTTAAGTGGTAAATATAGCAGTTCAGTCTACTTTCAGTCCCTTCCCACAGTGTCTTTATTGAAAGAACATTTTTCTATCTCACATTATAATTACACTGACCACAGGAAGTGATGTAATTAATTACTTACTATGTTAAACCTTTGTATATATAGATGTACTCTCCCACTCACACACCACCCCTTGAGGAAGTCCAAACTGTACGAAACGCATTGGGTGATACTTGTTCCATGTTCTTTTCAAGTTAAGCACTTTTTGTATATTATTACTTAATATTTTTTATCCTTGTGTAATTTGTAATCGGTTCCCTTTTTTATGACCACTAGTATGTTAACTTAGAATTTACCTAAGGGTTATCCTTTATCTATCCACGCATCATAGTTTTTTATTCTTGTAATTGTTAGTGCTACTATTTTAAATATATTTTGTATATATCTTTTAGACAGTCCATCTTTTTTTTTTTTTTTTTTTAATTCAACAATTTTTATTGAGATTTTTTCTTTTTTGTTCAGGTTACAAAACAAAAATACAACATAAACCTAAAGCATTGCTGTCGACAATAGTATCACGTAACATATAGCATATCATACACAGACATATAGTTATAATCGGTTGACATCTGATATTAAACCCGGTAGCAAGAGCCGCTGAATACAACCATATAAAAATAGAGGAAGTAGTGCCTCGGGTGAGCTATATAGTAAATACCAATATTGTGCAAGCAGTACAATTTCCTAGCCTCATCAGGTAGCTTCGGGGTGATTATGTTGAAGCTAAACTTGCATCCGCAGATATTGTAATGCAGGCACCCCCAACATATGGTGATGACAACCATCTATCTCATATCGCATAATATTTAGTAATGGCTTTCCTGGACACATAGACAAATCTTTCATGCGCCATTGTAGTATTCACTAAAGCAATCCATGAGTCAATATCTGGGCCAACAGGTGCCATCCACGATCGGGCTATAGAAACCTGTGCAAGAGCACACAAGTTGATAACGTAACGCCTGGAGGGGGCATCCAGCAACTCCTCATCCACCACCGCCAGCACACACACAGGGGGGGTCAGCACATCAGCAGGTATACCAGTGGAAACCATAATCTTGAGTACATCCTGCCAGAAGGCATTAACTATCCTACAGGACCAAATCATGTGCCAAAAGGTGCCTTCATCTAGAGTACACTTGGGACATTTAGAATCCACTCTTCCTCCGAATCTCATCAACCTCTCAGGAGTAATATAGACTCTATGTAAAACAAAAAGATGCACCTGTTGGTAACGGACCGCTGTGGTCGCCAGTCTAGAGGCACCCAGTACATCCTCCCAGGTATCATTAGATATGGGCCCCAGATCACTTTCCCATCTAGATTTAAGAGAAAGAAGGGTCTCACAATGATAAGCACGCTGTAGAGCCGAATAAAATATGGAAATAGTACAGTTTTGAAGCTTAACAAATAGTTCCCTAACTGGTGTGTCCCGGAGCATCAGGGAGCGTTTGCAAATTGAGTTTGACAAGCATGGCGGAGTTGTAGATATCGATAAAAATAGAAGGTAGGAATATTATAATCCTCCTGCAATTGTTGGAAAGACTTAAATACACCCATATGATACAATTGCCCAAGAGACTGCACTCCCCGGCTGCTCCAGACCTCCCTCATCTGCAACGATGTAAACTCGTTAAAAGAATGTGCGTAGGCTAGAGGCGTTTCCGGATCCCAACCCTCTCCCTGGAGCAATCTATGCGTCTGTCTCCATACCATAATTGCTTGCTTGACAACGGGAAGGTCAAGTAGCGATACATTGTCACTCAACAGTAGTTGTAATGGGGTGCAATTCCGATCGGTTATATAGAGAATTCGGGAGATCAATTCATCTCTACCAGGATCATGTAACCACTTACTAATATGTACCATTTGTGCCGCTAGATAATATAATCTGAATTTAGGGAGGCCCAGGCCCCCAGAGTCACGTGGGCGCGTGAGGGTGTCTAATTTTATTCTGACCCGGCGTTTAGACCATACGACAGAGGACAGAAGACTATCTATTCTCCGAAAGGTTTTTAATGGGAGATAAACAGGGGAGTGTTGTAGCGCATACAGCAACTTAGGCAGGGCCACCATTTTCACTAAATTAATTCTACCCGTTATAGTTAGAGGTAGAGTCCCCCACACCGCAATACGGGAGTGCAAATAATCCATGTGAGGTTTTATGTTTAGGGAAAAGTATTGAGAAGGATTATTTGTGACCCAGATTCCTAAGTACTTGAATGAGTCCACCCAGCGAAGAGGGAGGGCCACGGGTGGAACCCCAGGACAAGCACCCCGAAAGGGCAATATGCATGACTTATCCCAATTTATGGACAAGCCAGAATACCCGCCATAGGTGTCAATAATACGCAACACGTGCGGCATGGTATTGCAGTAGTCTGATATAAACAGCAGAATATCATCCGCGTATAGAGCAATCTTGTCCGTGGTGGGGCCCACCCGGAACCCCCCCACCCGCAAGTCAGAATGCAGCAAGCACGCCAAGGGCTCCACTGCTAGAGCAAAAAGGATAGGGGATAGCGGGCAGCCCTGTCTTGTACCCCTGGCCAGAGGGAATGCAGAGGAAATGAATCCATTTATCGAGACCCTGGCTGATGGGGCGGAGTAAAGTAACTTGACCCACCGTATAAAGCGTGGTCCAATACCGAAGCGGGCCATAGACCCCCACAAGAACGCCCACTCCACTGAATCAAAAGCTTTAGCAGCGTCTAGAGACACTACAACAGAAGTGTCGGCGTCCCCGTGAGGGCCCTGTAAGTGCGTGAACAAGCGCCTAAGGTTAGTTAGAGTGGACCGCCCCGGCACGAAACCAGTCTGATCTGTGTGTATAATTTGGGTAATAACGGAGTTGAGTCTAAGTGCCAGGATCTTTGCTAACACCTTGATATCAGTTGTAAGTAGCGAGATAGGTCTATATGAATCTACCCGCTCTGGGTTCTTATCCGGTTTCAATAGCACTATTATCAAAGCCTCAGTCATGGAATCTGGCAGCGACCCCAACTCCAACAAGTCATTGAACAGAGTAAGTAATCTAGGGCCATAAAAGTCAATATGCTTCTTATATAGCTCAATAGGAATTCCGTCTAGCCCTGGTGCCTTGCCTCCAGGAAATGATTTGATGGCTGTTTCAATCTCCGTCAATGACAAAGGGGAGTCCAGGAATTCAACGGCCACATTAGAGAGCGAGGGCAATGGTATACCAGCAAGATAATCATCTATTTCGGTTAAATCAGCCGATAGTCTCGTACTATACAGACTTTTATAATAAGCAACAAATTGGTCCGCTATTTCCGGAGTTTTTACATAAGTTACACCGTCATCCCCACCTATCGCAAGGACAGTATTAGAGAATTTATCTGCCGCCGCTAAATGTGCTAGATAAGTACCAGGTCTATCGCCTGTAGCATAATAGGAGTGTTGGGCATACAGCAAACGGTATTTAGCTTTATCAGACAGACAGTTCCTCCATTTGGACTGCGCAAGCAACCATGCGTCCTTGGAGGCAACCAATCCATCTTGCAAATATTGGATTTCTAGGGACCTACAGGACGCCTCAAGTTCCATTTCTTGGCGTTTGTAGCCATTTTTTAAAGTAGCAACCCGTCTAATTAGGGAACCACGTATAAATGCTTTAAATGCGTCCCAGAGGATTGCTGGTCCAACAGTACCCCCATTTAGCTCCAAGAACTCCCGCCAAGCAAGCTCAAGCTCCGCTCCAGTGCCCATCTGTGAAAGCCAGAATGAGTTAAATTTCCAAAACAACTGTCCCCGGGTACCCCCAGTATCCAGATTCAACAGTACTGGTGAGTGGTCAGAGATACCTCTAGTTGCATACTGGATATCAACAATCTTGGGAATTAAACAGGGGGAGACCAGGGCCATATCAATCCTATAAAAGGAGGAGTAAGTAGGGGAGAAGCAGGAGAACTGTCGAGCAGCTGGATGCCGCGCCCTCCAGACGTCCACCAAACCCATACCCTCCACTAACAGAGCAAAGTTACCCGGACGTGGGCGAGGCACAGTAGCATTGGTGCTGAATCTATCCACTCTAAGATCCATGACATTATTAAAGTCCCCAATGCAGACAGTGGGAATATTGGGGTAAAGGGACATAAAATCAGCAGCCTTGCGTAGAACCTCCGGGGAGTACGGTGGAGGAATGTAAATAGCTAACAATAATAAAGACATGGAATTTATCTGACATTTAAGAAAAATATATCTTCCCCACTGATCTACTTGGGCCTGGCCCAAAATAAACGGGACAGATCTGCGGATCAGGATGGAGACGCCTCTGGAATGGGAGGTATGAGTGGCGTGGTATAGCCACCCAATCCATGGCTTTTTAAGAGATAGAACTTTGGCTCCCTCCAGGTGCGTCTCCATAAGACAAACAACATCTGCGGAGTACTGCCTAATCTGCCGAAGCACCAGGGCCCTTTTAATTTTATCATTAAGGCCCCGCACATTCCAGGATAAAATTTTTAGACTAAGTGATGCCATAATACATAATAGCACCAAGTGCTAAATGTGCCCACAACATTGAAGGTATTTGAAAGAGACAGAAAAGTAACCGCCTGCGAAAAATTTCTCTAAACATGTCGCTACAGCAATGCTTATAAAACAACCACCCATTAAATCCTCCCTTCCCCCCCATACAACCCCCCACCCTGTATACCGGCCCGAACTGTGGCATACCTAATCCCAAAAAACCCTCCCAACAACTAAACGACTAGTAAAGAGGACAAAAAATACAGCGGTCAAAAGCAGGCATTGCTCCCCCGCCATAACCTAACCCCCCCAGGGCCAAATAAGCACCCAACCCCCGAACATGCAGGGATCCGATATCAAGTGCAACATTTAGTATACTACCAATAAAGGCTGTATTGACCCCCTAGTAGGAAAAAAGTCAACAAACAGTAATGCAATAGCTGTATACACAAATACTTAATGACATAAATCGCAACCCAGCCAGCGGGCAGCCGCGACATTCAGTCATTTGCCAGAGCGCGCCCTGCCGGGAACTGCCGGTCAAGCCACGTCGCCGCCTCCCGCGGGGTCAAAAAAAATTTAGTCTCTCCTCCTGCGACCACCCGCAACTTTGAGGGAAAGAGCATAGCATAAGGGAGATTGAGCTCCCGGAGACGTCTCTTAATTGGAAGGAACTGGGCTCTCTCCTTCTGGACGTCGACCGCAAAATCAGGAAACACAGAGATCCGGGTGCCATTCCATTTAAGTGGGCCTTTGGTGCGTGCCAGGGTGAGTACCTTGTCCCGATCCTTGAAGTGGAGGAATTTAGCTATAAATGTACGGGGAGGAGCCCCCGGCGGTAATGGCCGCATAGGGATTCTATGTGCTCGTTCCACCGCGTAGTGTGATGTAAAAGCATCCGTCCCAAAGAAATCTGTAAGCCACTTCTCCAAAAACTGCTCAGGTGCATCACCTTCCTCCTTTTCCGGCAAGCCCACAAACCGAATGTTATTCCGTCTCAGACGCCCCTCCATATCGGTCAATTTTTTCTGCACCTCCGTCATCTGGGATTCAAGGGCAGTGGTGCGTCGGCCAAGCGGGGCCACAGTGTCCTCGACAGTAGAAATGCGGGTTTCCGCCTCCCCCACTCTCTCTCTAACTCGTTGTAGATCCTGATGGATTAAGGAAAGATCTGATTGCACCTGAGTGATCTTTTCGGCCAGCCTGCCTTCGCTGGCATTAACTGCGTCCAGTACCCTTTGGATAGCATCCTCTGAAGCCTCTGGGGGGCCGGAGCCCGCACTTGTAGCCGGAGAGGGGGGAGAGGAACCATCCTGCGACCCCCCCCATTCTCTTATTTTGCGCGGGAGGATTTCTAGCGTATTTTTCAAGCTTGGCCGCAGCCTGAGAAGTCTTCCCCATAGTATTCGTTATAGTCACCCCTACAGGGAGTTGCAGCACTATATGAGAGAGTTATGGTAAACCAAGCAGGTAAGCCTCCAGTCAGTGCCACATCAACAAATCAGGAATCACACAGTGGTAGACCAGCAGCCTCCAGCTGGATATATATAATGAAAAGAGAAAAAGTCACAGTAATATATTCCTGTCAGGGAATAAGCAGCAGAGGGGGCCGAGATCCAGGAGCGCTGAGCAGTTATAAGGACAATGGGTGGGAGCCTAATTCCTAATCTCCCAAGCCCCACACTAGAATGTTATATATTAGCCCCAGCAGGGGTTTTCAGATACTGCAGCCGGAAGCTTATGATAGAGTTCGTTTTTTTTTTTTTTTTTTATTTCCCCCCACAGTGCTCTATCCTGTGGAGCAGGAGAGCAGTGACAGCAGCAGCACGGCCCCTCCGGCGCCAGCCACAGGCAGAGAGTGTCAGGAGGAGTGGGGGACACGCTCAGCCCAGCGGACTGCAGCAGACTCTGATGGTGCGCTCCGTGCGCGTCTCCCAGCCGCCGACCGGAAGTAGCAGAGCCAGCCGCGGCCGGAGCAGGGGAGACCGCACTTACGGCAGCGGGCTCAGGCGGCAACAGGAAGGAGGAGAGCAGGGAGCGCTTACCGCCGTAGATCTCTCCCCGGGAGCCCGACAGGCAGTGCAGATGCAGCGCGCCGATCCCCGCCACCACGGACACCGCGTCCCACGTGGCGTGATAGCAGCCAGGCCGGAGCCGTCCCGCCGGCCAGGCACACGAGCAGGACAACGGAGCGGGCCAGAAACACTCCTATGGGTGCACCAGACGGTAAGGCAGGTCCAGGGCTCCTCTTAACCCCGGGGGGGAAGACTTCAGGATGTTTTTAAGGATATTCAGGCAGGAGAGCTCAGCACAGTACGTGCTACTCCATGCCCAGCATAGCCACGCCCCACCAGACAGTCCATCTTTTTATTACATCACCATTGGTCGCTTGAAATTACCCTATCTATTGTACCTATACTATTTTAGCAGCACACATACCTGTGCTGTTTCTTATTTTAGGGTATAGCCGATGCCCTCCATACATTAGGGAGTGACTTAGATTGGCTCTTGTCGAAGTCAAAAAAATATTACACAAGGAGAACATACAAACTACACACATATAAGTCGCTATACTTGCAAATACGTGCAGCGAGCACAGCAATATATGGTAACACACGCATTTACACAGACATGCCACAGAGATGGATTCGACACTTATTTCATACAGTACATAATTATAATAATATCAAGCGCCAGACATCATGATAATTTAAAATTATCTAATGAATTAATGTCATGAATGTGTATTATTTGAATGAAACAAGATAGACCTGTCATATTTACTATTGAAACGACCAGATTGATGTGTGGCTTCATTTGATACTTGTTATTAAGTTGTAGGACATTGCAACATGGAATTATGTTTGAATGTATAAAAGCTAAAATCACTTTTATAAGAACAATAGATATTCCAAACAGGTAATGAACAGGAAACTCAGGCCAGCCCCTTTGGACATCCCCAAGGCTGAACCTGTTCAGCATATACAAAGAAACTAGTGACTCAATCATGAATGAGAGAGAGTCCCCTCCCCCAGAAACTAGTTAACACATTTTGCTGATCACACAGGAAGGTAGTTCCTGTTTTTGGTCTCAGAGTTGCTTTCTGGTCTCAGAGGATGATGGACTTGCTGCCAGTTCAGTTCCTGTATTTATTTACAGAGAGAGGGAGACATAAGATACATTGGAGGGAATGGTAATTGTATCGCTGTCATGTAACTGAAACTGCATGTAACTGTATATAATTGTATGTAACTATGTTTTAACTGCTTACTGTGTGAGTTGTATTCATGTAACTATAGGTATACTGTACTTTGTAATATATATTGAATCCATATCCTTTTAATAGCAAATATATACTTCAATGAACTTTGGAACTCAGATAATGTGTGGGTGTATTGTTTTCTCTTATGGGATACAGTGTTTTGCGATGTACAGCGCACTTTTATCGTATGTGGTAATAAGATGCGCCTGGCGTCTGCAATATATATTAGTGCGGGCATTTTAAATATTTGTGAGAAATCAATTTGGCATTCTTACTCTATTTGAAATATTAGTGTTAATTAGTTCTGAATATTTGTGACAGTACAAGATACCGTCTCTTGGCGCTGTTAGCTTTTTTATACACACACATATATATATATATATATATATATATAGAGAGAGAGAAATAGAGACCTAGGCGCTACAGTACAAACGTGCGGTAGAAGACGTAAGAAGGAAAACACTCGTTTAACTCTTTTAGGAGTAGCAGCTCGTAATACAAGATTAGTGTATGGTATACACATAGAGTAAAATTGGGTAGTGAAGAGTACAAGCGCTAATGAGTGTAGTGACAATTATACTGGAAATAATCAGGTGGATTAAAAGATTATTAAAATGGTCTTAGGCACTTATCTGATAAAAACAAAACTTCAATCCGGTATTCATCATTTTAGGAATCATGTAAAAGAAGAAACAACAAACATAGTGTGTATCGTTCACAGGTAAAAATAGAGCATTTCGCTATATAAAGTGCGAATTTAGGGAATTTTGGCTATTCCCAATAAAATTATAATCTGTAGCTTCACAACATAAAATACAGATTTTAATGAACAATACAAAACACGGCTAGACAACACACGTACAAGATTTTAAAATCTTAAAAGCTTATCTGTCCGTTCTAAGCACAAGGGAACCAGTAACCAATTGTTCCAGGGACACAGGATAGCCAAAGTTTATGCGTACAGGATAAAAGTAGTTCAAATGCTTATCTGTCCATCAATAGGAGTTTCAGCAGCAAACGGTCCCAACGCGTTTCGTCCTTCAGAGTGTGGACTTCTTCAAGGGGATCAGCAGAATGAGCTCAGACTGCTCCATTTATACCATAAAGCAGGAAGTTGCAATTAACTTTTCTTAATGACATCACATCCTGTGGTGTCACTAGTGTATATTGTTTAGAATACAGGTAAATATGCTGAAAAGCATGATCAGTTAATAAAAAGGGGGGTAGAACTAGAGTGGAGTGAGTGGCCTATAAGTATTATACAATAAAAGTGATTAAAAGTGGTGTTGAATGAGAAAAGACGGCGGTGGAACGCACCGCCATCTTATGTACGTCATATCCGCCTATTCCGTGATAGGACAATGGAAGGAAATGGGAGGTAGCGGAGCGCCGGGTGGAACGCAAGGCCGCCCGTGTGGTGGAACGCACCGCCATCTTGTGGGATGCGAAGTGAATATGCGGAAGTAATATGAAGTGGACGGCGGTGGAGCGCATAATCACAATACGGAGGTGGTGCAGGGAGGGAGGCGGTGGAACGCTTGGTCGCCATAGAGACTGTGAAACAAACTGCTTAAGTGAAAAAGCATCTTAAAGTGATCTTGCTTTGTGCCAGTAGATTGGGTGCAATTAATCAATTAATCATACAGTGATAACACTGCCGTTTGGGTGCAATTAATCAATTAATAATACAGTGATAACACTGCCGTTTTGATAGAATTTAGAAGTGAAATGAAGTGTGTTTATAGTTTAGAACAATGCAACTATTATGCAAGGAAATTAGTAAATTAGTGTACATGGACGCTCATTTTTATATGGGAACATAGATAAAAAAGTAGAGACAGCCAAAACGATATTTTCAATGTATCCATAATATCCCATTTTGGGGGGAGGTGGTTCCAGATTACATTTTTTGGGGGGGTACAGGGAAGCTAAAATGAGAAAGACAAAGGTAAAAGGTATGTAAAAATATATATAAAAAATGTATAAAAATATATATTTAAATATAGAGAGTGGGCAGTTTGAGAATTTCGTGTTAATAGTAGTAAACCATCATGCAGTGCTGCACGTAAGGGATAGGTGTATAGTACAGATCATTATTGGAGAAAGGGGGCAATTTCAAAAGCTTCATTTAGTCCTTGTGGTGATAGTGTTTGGAGCTCGTGTATCCAAAACATTTCACGCTTGGAAAGTTTATTTAGTATATCTCCACCTCTATCTCCGGGTTTGACCCATTCAATCGCTTTGTAGGTGATCTCTTCTGGGTTGGATCTGTGTTTATCTATGAAGTGTTTTGATACTGTGTGATTGTCAACTTTGTTTTTAATATTTCGGATATGTTCCTGTATCCGAAGTTTTAGAATTCTCTTAGTTTTGCCCACATATTTTAGTCCGCAAGTGCATTCCAGTAAGTATATGATCATTGTGGAGTTGCAATTGAGGAAATCTTTGATTGAATATTCCTTTGTATTGTTGTGGTTGAAGAATTTTTTTCTGTTGGGATGAAGATATTTACAGATATTACAGTTACCACATTTGTAACTGCCTTTGCAGGTTCCAATGGTGTTTCTTGTATTTGTGATTTTAGTTGGCAAGTGGCTGGGAGCCAGAATGTCCTTTAAATTGCTTGTTTTGCGAAAGACTATATCTGGTTTGGAAGGGAGTATTTCCTTCAGGATGGGATCCAGAAGGAGGAGATCCCAGTGTCTTTTAATGGATTGCCAGATTAATTTTTCTTGATTGCAAAAAGTAGTGATGAAGGGAGTGAAATTCTTGTCTTTTTCTTTGATGTTTTTGCTGAATAAATCTTGTCTGGATGTGCTGGCTGTTTTCTCTAGTGCTTTGGTGATTACTGTATCAGGATAATTTATCTCCTTGAATCTGTTGGCGTATGTGTTTAGTTGATTCTCACAGTCTTGTTGGTCGCTGCAGTTGCGCTTGATGCGGAAAAATTGGGAGTAGGGGATGTTTGTTTTCCAGTTCTTCGCGTGACAGCTTTTGAAGTGGAGATAGCTATTGGTGTCGACACTTTTGATGTGATTGCTGGTGACGATCTGAGTTCCATTGTTTGACAAGGTTAGGTCCAGGAAGTTGATTTGTTTTTCATTAGTTTCATGTGTGAACTTTAGATTGTAATTGTTGGATTCTAGTGTACCTAGAAAGGTTTTACAGATATCAAGGTCTCCTTTCCAAACTATCAAGATGTCGTCAATGTATCTCTTGTAGACGATCAAATTAGAAAGGTATGGATTATTATTGTAAATATGTTCTTCTTCCCATGCTCCCATCAGCAGATTAGCGAAACTGGGCGCAAAGGTAGTGCCCATTGCGGTCCCGCAAATTTGTAGAAAAAAAGTTTTTTGGAAAATGAAGTAATTGTGGCTAAGAGTAAATCTCATAAAGTCACAAATTGCATTTTTATGGATAGTTGTAATCTCCATATCTCTATCCATGAATTTTCTGCAGGATTCTATACCTTTTTCATGTTTGATGCAAGTATATAGACTTTGTACATCAACTGTAATCCAGATGTAGTCTTCTTTCCATTCGATTTCAGATAAAAATTTAATCACATTGCCTGTGTCTTTCAGATAAGATGGTAGGGACATGACATATTTTTGTAAAAATATATCAATGTATTGTGATAAATGGCTTGTAAGGGAGTCGATGCCAGAGATTATGGGTCTTCCGGGTGGATTTGTCAAAGACTTGTGAATCTTGGGTAGATAGTAAAAGGTGGGTATCACCGGTGTTGTTATCATTAAGAACTGGAATTCATTTTTGTCTAATATGTTGTTATGAAAATAATGAAGTAATATTGGTCGCAATTCCTCAATGAAGAGGTTCGTAGGATCTTGTCCGAGTTTCTTGTATGATGTGGTGTCGTTAAGTAAACGATCTGCTTCCTGTTCATATGTTGCTCTGTCCAGAAGGACTATGCCTCCTCCCTTATCTGCCTGCTTTATCACGATATTTTTGTTATCCTTTAGCTTTTTTAATGCTTCTTTTTCTTTGTTTCTCAAATTTGAGTACGGATAAGATGTCAAATCCATATCACATAAATCCTTTTTTACTAGTTCCTGAAAGGTATTGATATAATTACCTTTAGACTCCAGAGGGTAAAATTTCGATTTGCGTTTGAGGCCTGATTTCGATGGTTCTATAAATGTCGAATCTTGTTCTTTCTTTGCGAAATGTCTCTTGAGGGTCAGTGATCTTGCGAATTTATTGATATCGATATAGGTGTCAAATTTGTTCATCTGTTTGGATGGAGCGAATTTTAGTCCCTTACTTAAAATGGCAATTTCATCATTTTTTAATACATGACTGGATAGGTTGAAGATACCCTGCTGGACGGGATCTTTTATTACAGATGGCGTCTTTTGTTCAGTCTTTCTGCGTCCGCCCCGAGTACCTCTTCTTCTTCTTGTAGGCTTCTTTTTCCCTTGAACCTCTCTCTGAAGAAGGTTTTCCTCGTGGAGAATTGATTTTCTGCTGTAGGGTCTGGAGATAAAAAATCAGAGTCGCTATTGGAATCAAATCTTTGAAGTGCCGAGAATCTGTTATTGGTGTTGACATAAATGGGATATGGAGAGTTGAATTTTTCTCTGGTTTGTTGTCTCTGTTGTTGCAATTGGTTATGGCCAGTATTCTTCTTTTGATAGTATGGGGTAGTTTTCCATTTTCGCACTCTTGGATCTTGAAAGACCGGGATTTTCTGGTATTTTTTATCATTGAATCTGCTCCAATTTTGGATGCGATTGTTGAGGTAGTCCTGCTTATCTCTAATGAATTTCTTTTGTTTGCTTTTGATAACTTCCTCCTCTATACGTTCAATTTTCTTTGTCAGTGTTGTATCATTAGCTTTAAAGTCCTCTTTATCTTTATGGACCACTAGTTGTTGTTCTAAAGTTGATAAATCTTCTTCAATCTTAGTTAGGGCTTTCCTTTTTTCCATAATGATGAGTTTCATGAGTTCTTTGGAACAGTTATGTAAAATCTCGTCCCAATTCTTAATGAAGTCTTGGTTTTCTAGACCAAAGGTGGGTCTTTTCAATAGTCTTAGGCCTCTTGGTATCCTATTGAATGTGATATATTGTTCCAGGCCTTTTATTTCCCACCATGTTTTGATTTCCCTAGTGAGAAGTCTTTCTGCTTCCCAGAATTGGGAATCTAGATCTGATGTATTTGTTGTATCTTTTACGTTATTAGAGTTTCCTTCTTCAAATATTTGATGGCAGAGGTCATTTCTTTTATCGTATCCTCTGTTTTTAAACATTGTTTCTTTGTAGCACAAGTACTAGCTGCCTTTGGAAAATCACCAAGGGAGAGATAGAGAAATAGAGACCTAGGCGCTACAGTACAAACGTGCGGTAGAAGACGTAAGAAGGAAAACACTCGTTTAACTCTTTTAGGAGTAGCAGCTCGTAATACAAGATTAGTGTATGGTATACACATAGAGTAAAATTGGGTAGTGAAGAGTACAAGCGCTAATGAGTGTAGTGACAATTATACTGGAAATAATCAGGTGGATTAAAAGATTATTAAAATGGCCTTAGGCACTTATCTGATAAAAACAAAACTTCAATCCGGTATTCATCATTTTCGGAATCATGTAAAAGAAGAAACAACAAACATAGTGTGTATCGTTCACAGGTAAAAATAGAGCATTTCGCTATATAAAGTGCGAATTTAGGGAATTTTGGCTATTCCCAATAAAATTATAATCTGTAGCTTCACAACATAAAATACAGATTTTAATGAACAATACAAAACACGGCTAGACAACACACGTACAAGATTTTAAAATCTTAAAAGCTTATCTGTCCGTTCTAAGCACAAGGGAACCAGTAACCAATTGTTCCAGGGACACAGGATAGCCAAAGTTTATGCGTACAGGATAAAAGTAGTTCAAATGCTTATCTGTCCATCAATAGGAGTTTCAGCAGCAAACGGTCCCAACGCGTTTCGTCCTTCAGAGTGTGGACTTCTTCAAGGGGATCAGCAGAATGAGCTCAGACTGCTCCATTTATACCATAAAGCAGGAAGTTGCAATTAACTTTTCTTAATGACATCACATCCTGTGGTGTCACTAGTGTATATTGTTTAGAATACAGGTAAATATGCTGAAAAGCATGATCAGTTAATAAAAAGGGGGGTAGAACTAGAGTGGAGTGAGTGGCCTATAAGTATTATACAATAAAAGTGATTAAAAGTGGTGTTGAATGAGAAAAGACGGCGGTGGAACGCACCGCCGTCTGGTGGAACGCACCGCCATCTTATGTACGTCATATCCGCCTATTCCGTGATAGGACAATGGAAGGAAATGGGAGGTAGCGGAGCGCCGGGTGGAACGCAAGGCCGCCCGTGTGGTGGAACGGACAGATAAGCTTTTAAGATTTTAAAATCTTGTACGTGTGTTGTCTAGCCGTGTTTTGTATTGTTCATTAAAATCTGTATTTTATGTTGTGAAGCTACAGATTATAATTTTATTGGGAATAGCCAAAATTCCCTAAATTCGCACTTTATATAGCGAAATGCTCTATTTTTACCTGTGAACGATACACACTATGTTTGTTGTTTCTTCTTTTACATGATTCCTAAAATGATGAATACCGGATTGAAGTTTTGTTTTTATCAGATAAGTGCCTAAGGCCATTTTAATAATCTTTTAATCCACCTGATTATTTCCAGTATAATTGTCACTACACTCATTAGCGCTTGTACTCTTCACTACCCAATATATATATATATATATATTTATTTGTGTATTACATTTATGTTTTTAACAAAATCATACTGTCTAGGCTATATATTACAATTATTTGGGAAAATGCTGATTCCATAATTATGCCTACAAAATAAGACAGTGGTATACTTTGAAGTTTTAAAATGGTACACACTATGTTTTGCTGTTTCTTCTTTACATGTAACTAAACCATAAGAGAGGGCTCCCTGAGAAAAAGCTTCTCTATTTCAGATAAGTGTTCTAAGCCGGTTTATATCACCATTTTCCTCCACACTTTCCTCCCTGCATCTATATTAATCACACTCGTGGGCGCTTGTATTCATCTATTCTTGTATTTATTCATATGTGATTGCCAAATACATTATTATGCATTATAAGCTGTCGCCCAGATAATATACTGGGAAGTGTTTTTTAAGTAATTCTTGCAAGGTGATAATTAATTAAATAAGGTATAGACATCACAAAAATTGTATTTAAGCGCCGCATTCTCTATTTCTTCATTTTGTCTTCTGGTTTCTGTCTGTTGGCTGCTGATACATGTGTTCTTACCAAACAATATTTAAGAATAGAGGCCATGAAAAAAGAAATGACCTCTGCCACCAAATATTCAATGAAGGGTCTGAAAATGTTGATATAAATACACCTAATGATAACGATATGGATTCCCTATTCTGGGATGCAGAAAGACTACTCACCAGAGAAATAAAAGCATGGTGGGAGATAAAAGGGCTGGAAAAATACATAGCGGTGAATAGGATCCCTAGAGGCTTAAGACTATTAAAAAGAGCCACTTTTGGTTTAGAGAATCCTGAATTCATCTCAAATTGGAATGAGATTCTACATAACTGTTCAATCAACTTGATGAAACTCATCATTAATGAAAAACAAAAAATCCTTGTGAAAATTGAAGATCTAAAAGCAAAAGAACAACAACTAATGATACATAAAGATAAAGAAGAGTTCAAAGCTAATGATTTAACATTAACAAAGAACTCGAACACATTGAGGAAGATGTATTTGGTATTGGTCAGCGCGCTCTATATGGGATAACGGGGGATTGTGTGGTGAGAAGTGTGAATATTCACCAGTGTGATGATGTTTATCTGTGTACCTTATGTGAATTGGTGCGATAATGATAACTCAGTATGGGTTGTGTCACAATGCTTTATTGAAAATGTCACCGGGTCAGAGTCTTGGGTTATCAGTGAGTGATTGTCCCAGGATAATTCACCACTTATCAGGTGTGTCCTGCAGACTACCCTTTTTATCTAGTATACCCTCCTTAATGGTATACTGATGAGGTTTACCACTCAGGTAAAAATGTCAGGTATGCCCTAAGGGCTACCTTTACCATAGGTGTGGTTAGGCCTATGTGTCCTCTGGCTCTATGTTTGTGTTGAGGTTTGAGGTGTGACTGGTGCGGCGTCCCGCCTGTCAGACCCCTCTGAAGTGCGGCAATGAGTGGTGTGGTCGTAGGCTGTGTTTGTGACACTTACCGCCGGGGGCAGGTGCTGCCTGCTGCCGGAGACCAAGTATTTGCCGTCCTCACGTCCGCTCTCCTATGTCCGCTCTTATTAGTGTGTCCTCTGTGTCTAGAAGACCGCGCACCTCACTTGCAGTTGCCGGTCTTCTCAGTCTTAGTTCCCGTCCTGTGGCTTCCTGTTCGCGTGTCACGTGCCGGGTCACGTGAGCGCGCTGTACGCAAAATTTTCCACTGTGTCTCCTTCTCCAGCCGGAGAGGGGAGATTGATTGTTGACAATGTGGGTAGTATGTCTGTAGGTTCCCTACAGACATACTACCCACATTGTCAACAATCAATCTCCCCTCTCCGGCTGGAGAAGGAGACACAGTGGAAAATTTTGCGTACAGCGCGCTCACGTGACCCGGCACGTGACACGCGAACAGGAAGCCACAGGACGGGAACTAAGACTGAGAAGACCGGCAACTGCAAGTGAGGTGCGCGGTCTTCTAGACACAGAGGACACACTAATAAGAGCGGACATAGGAGAGCGGACGTGAGGACGGCAAATACTTGGTCTCCGGCAGCAGGCAGCACCTGCCCCCGGCGGTAAGTGTCACAAACACAGCCTACGACCACACCACTCATTGCCGCACTTCAGAGGGGTCTGACAGGCGGGACGCCGCACCAGTCACACCTCAAACCTCAACACAAACATAGAGCCAGAGGACACATAGGCCTAACCACACCTATGGTAAAGGTAGCCCTTAGGGCATACCTGACATTTTTACCTGAGTGGTAAACCTCATCAGTATACCATTAAGGAGGGTATACTAGATAAAAAGGGTAGTCTGCAGGACACACCTGATAAGTGGTGAATTATCCTGGGACAATCACTCACTGATAACCCAAGACTCTGACCCGGTGACATTTTCAATAAAGCATTGTGACACAACCCATACTGAGTTATCATTATCGCACCAATTCACATAAGGTACACAGATAAACATCATCACACTGGTGAATATTCACACTTCTCACCACACAATCCCCCGTTATCCCATATAGAGCGCGCTGACCAATACCAAATACAAATTGCAACAGGAGGTGGGACACCTCCAGGTCAGCTGCACTCTTAATCAATACCCCCCATGTGAGCGCAGCCTCCCCTCTCACCAAATAACATTGAGGAAGATGTCATTAAAGGTAAACAAAAGAAATTATTTAGAGATAAGCAAGATTATCTGCATAACAAGATTCAAAACTGGAGTAGATTTCAGGACAAGAAATATCAACACATCCCTGTATATCAGGATCCAAGAGCAAGAAAATGGAAAACGACACCATATAAAAATAAGAATTCTCATAATATTCAAAATAGACAACAAATACATCAAAGAGAGAAGTTTAATCCAACAACTCAAAAATCATGACCAACAGATTTTCAGTTCTTCAGAGATTAGATTCCAATAGCGATTCCGATTTTTTATCCCCGGATCCAACATCAAAGAACCTTTCCTCTACAAGGAAAACATTCTTCAGGGAAAGATTGAAAGGGAATTCACCGATGAAAAGAGTATTCCAAGAAGAAGAAGAGGTACACGGGGCGGGCATAGGAAGAATAAACAAGCAACATTATCTCCAATAAAGAACCCCATGGAACAAGGCATATTCAACTTATCTAACCATACCCTCAACAAAGCAGAAATATCCCTTCTTAGCAAGGGCCTTAAATTCGCTCCTAATGAACAGATGAAAAAATTTGATACATTTATAGACCTCAACAAATTCTCAAGATCCCTTACGCTAAAACGACACTTCGCAAAGAAAGAGCAGTCAATGGATCTAATAGAACCATCAAAATCAGGGTTAAAACGGAAATCGAAATATTACCCTCTTGAATCAAAGGGAAACCATATAAATGTATTCCTGGAACTAGTGAGTAAGGACCTATGCGATATTGAGCCTACACCACCTACATATTCCAATTTGAAGAATAAGGAAAAAGAAGCCCTCAAAAACCTTCAAGACAACCATGACAACATTATTAAACAAGCAGATAAAGGTGGGGGAATTGTTCTTTTGGATCGTGAAGCATATGAACTTGAAGCCTTCCGACATCTACATGATAAATCTTCCTATAAACAGCTTCCACAAGACCCCACCAATTCCTTTGTAGAAGAACTCAGAATTATACTGGTACATTATTTCCATAATAATACTCTTGCTAAAAAAGAATTTCAGTATCTCATGATGACGACACCAGTGATTCCAACATTCTACTATCTCCCAAAGATACATAAGAATCTTTCAAAACTTCCAGGGAGACCAATTATCAAAGGGATTGATTCCCTTACAAGCCATCTATCAGAATATGTAGATATCTTTCTGTGCAAATATGTAATTAATTTACCATCATTCCTAAAGGATACTAGCAGTGTAATCAACGCCCTGTCTTCAGTTGAATGGAAGAATTCTTATCTATAGATTACCATAGACGTACAAAGCCTATATACCTCCATTGTCCATGAGAAGGGGATAGAAGCATGCAGAAGATTCCTTGACAAAGATCTTAATTTATCAACAACCCACAAGAATGCCATCTGTGATTTTATGAAATTTATATTGGGCCACAATTACTTCATATTTCAGTGAATTTTTTT
This sequence comes from Pseudophryne corroboree, assembly GCF_028390025.1. Lineage (NCBI taxonomy): Eukaryota > Metazoa > Chordata > Amphibia > Anura > Myobatrachidae > Pseudophryne > Pseudophryne corroboree. The sequence continues at coordinate 286,553,549 of NC_086452.1, read as the reverse complement.
CTTGCAAATTTGTGGAACTGCTATGGATACATCATTCGCACCCAGCTTTGCAAATTTACTAATGGGCTCCTGGGAAGAAGATTGCATCTACAACAACAACCCATATTTGAAAAATTTGATTGTCTATAAACGTTATATAGACGATATTCTAATCATATGGGAAGGAGATGAAGAGCTCTTTAGGGGCTTTTTCCAATTACTCACGGTTAATGAGTACAATCTGAAATTTACATACGAGATAAGCAAAGAAAGTGTACATTATCTGGATCTAACTCTTTCAAGCACAGAATCAAGAATCGTCACAAGTAACCACATAAAAGTGGTAGATACAAACAGCTACCTCCACTTTTAGAGCTGTCATTCCCGGAATTGGAAAACCAATATTCCCTACATCAGTTCTATAGGATTAAACGCAATTGCAGTAATGAACAAGACTGTCAGAATCAACTCAAAACTTATGCCACCAGGTTCAAAGACAGAAAATATCCCCAACATGTGATAAATAAAGCACTGGAAAAAACAGCTGAAAAACAAAGAATTGAATTATTCGACAAAAAAGCTCAAAAGAAACCAGATAATTTCACTCCTTTCATTACTACATTTAGCAATCAAGAACCCCTCATCAGAAAATCCATCAATAAACATTGGAACATCCTTTTGATGGACCCAATATTAAAAGAAATTCTTCCATCCAAACCAGAAATTGTATTCCGAAAAACCAGTAATTTAAAAGACATTTTGGCACCAAGCCATCTATCAACCAAAAGTAAAACTGGAAATAGCACTTTTATTAATTTCAAAGGATGTTTTAAATGTGGAAGCTGCAACATCTGTAAATTTCTTCACCCCAATAGGAAAAAATTCTCTAATCATGACAATACCAAGGAATACAATATAAAAGATTACCTAAATTGCAATTCATCCATGGTAATATACCTATTGGAGTGTACATGTGGCTACAAATACGTGGGAAAGACAAAAAGAATTCTGAAATTACGAATTCAGGAACATATTAGAAATATCAAGAACAAAGTAGAAAAACATGCGGTCTCCAAACATTTCGTAGAAAAGCATGGATCTAACCCTGAAGAAATTACATTCAAAGCAATTGAACTGGTAAAACTTGGAGAAAGAGGGGGGGGGGGTTTCCTAAATAAATTATCCAAATGAGAAATGTTTTGGATACATGAATTAAAAACTTTATCACCGGACTTCCGCTTCCGGGTTCATGGGAGCTGCAGCGTGATCGCTCAACTCCGCTCCGTGGCCCTCAGCTAATTACCGCTTTTACGGCACCTTTGCCTCCTATACACCCCCGCACGTTTACCTCCCTGCTCCCGGGACTCCAGATGGACAAATTTCTATCCTCTCTGCCCTCCGCTAAGCCGCAGCAGCAGAGTCGCTTGGAGAAGCGCTGAGCAGAGCCTCACATGGCGGCGGGTCAGGACGCTGCGTCACCTCTCCCTGCTTCTAAGAAGGCAGCGGCGCCCTCCTCAGATGAAGACCTTCCGCAGGTACGCAAGTCCCCAGACACCCCAGCCACTTATGGGGACATAGTGGAGGCGATTAAACATGCAATGACCCCTCTCCTAGCACAGGCAGTGACGGAGATTACCCAGCAAATACAGCAGCTGCAGATCAGGGTGGGTGACACCGAACGCTGGGTTGGTGCTGTTTGCCACGATTTAGCTGATGCACAGAGTGCTATTGACAGACTCCAGAGAGATAACTATCACCTCTGGAACAAGCTAGACGATATTGAAAACAGGACAAGAAGATGTAATATAAGATTAGTTGGAGTTCCTGAAACTGTAAAAGGCCCTGACCTTCTGCTTTTTGTGAACACCACTCTGCCTAAACTCCTGAAAATTGAATCTGAATGTGCTGATCTAGTAGTGGAAAGGGTTCACAGACTTGGACCCTCCCCGAAACCGCATGACAAAAGGCCAAGGGTAGTCATCTTCAAATGTTTAAGTTATCTCCACAAGCTTGCTATATGGAAGGCGTCCTGCAGATAGCACACCTTGCTCTGGGAAGGTTCAAGGATTCGTATATTCCAGGACTTTTCGGTTGAACTTACTAAGGCACGTAAAGTGTTTTCGCCAATCTGCTCCTCATTAGTGGCAGCCAAACAAAAGTTTGCCCTTATGTATCCGGCCAGGCTCCGCATCTTTATTGATGATAAACATTATGACTTTATCTCTCCTGCCGATGCTCAGGCCTTTTTGGATGAAGGATCTCAGGCAGCATATGACGACATTTCTGACTCCAGCGACAGCCAAAGCTTGAATGGACATTTCCAACTTCATTCTACCTATCTCTCATCACATCATCTCTCGTACACTGTTCCCGTCTATGTTCTGATTATTAGTATGCTATATGCCATATATGCTCTAAGTCGGGAATACAATATCTTACCTGTTCTCAGTCTCTACTTGCCACCTTCCATATGCTGTTTTATATATAATACCATTATTCTCATCCAGTTTAAGATACCTGTGACATGATATTTTAGCTACTAAAATATGAATGTGGATTTCTTATATCACTTGTCGTTCCCCCTCCCCCCCTCCATTTCCCCCTCCCCCCCTCCCCCTCCTCTACCCTTTTCATTTTACTACATGTCTTAATATTTACAAATGCTATTAGGGGTATATATACTCATGTTTTGGGCCATGGAGCCTCTGCCATGCCCCGATCGAGGATTGTCTCATAGCCGTTGTGACCGCACGGCTCTACTGGTCTCTATTTCTCACACGGTTCGGAAGTTACCTTAGTTGGAGTTTGATAACTTCTCCGCATGTTACTCATGCATCGATGCATATTGCTGTACATGTTTCGTTTGTTTTTGTCTCGTGTCTTCCCCTACCCCCTTGTTCTTTCCCATTTCTGTTTTATCCCCTTATCTAGGATAATCAGTGGCTTCTTGGCGACATACTCCTTCCATCGGACTTTCCATTTCCTAATCCCAGGGTAACGAATGTTAAGATCGGTTCCATCAATATCGGGGGATTTCATACTCCGGCGAAGAGACGTAAGACACTCACATACCTGAATAGGCTCAAATTACATATTGCTTGTATTCAGGAAACTCACCTGTCAGCTGCTGAAACGGTTAAATTGCAAATGCTTAATTGGCATGTTCTTGCGTCTGCCCCCTACAATACCAAATCTAGAGGAGTAGTATTCCTAGTCTCCAAATCCTTACCTATAGATGAAGTTGCTGTCCAAGCAGACCCAAATGGCAGATATGTAGTGGTGTCCTTCCGACTTTATACTAAAACCTATACACTTTGCACTCTATATGCTCCTAATTTTTACACTAAAACCTTTTTCAAGACCATACTTTGTATTTTGCTTCCTCTTTCTTCTTCCAATATTATCTTATGTGGAGATTTCAACCTTATCTCTCACCTACACTTGGATAAATCCCATCCTAAAACACGTGCACCCTCTCTCCCTAAATTAGGGGTCCCTACCCTTTTTCATTTACTGCAAATGATTGATGTATGGAGGGCTACTCACCTAACTGATAAAGGCTATACTTGCTTGACCTCGGCACACCACACGTTTTCCAGAATAGACTACATTGCCCTCTCCAACTCATTTTTTACTCAAGTAGTTGAATCTGATATTGAACCAATTGTTATTTCAGACCATGCTCTTGTATGGGTAACTTTTAAAACACATCATCAAATTTCTGACCACAAAATCTGGAGGTTCCCTGCCCACCTACACAATTCCCCAAATTTTATTTCCCATGTCAATAATTCCTGGGATGACTTTCATCTCAATAATGAAAGTAATTTGGCCTCAGATCCAGCCCTATATTGGATGGCGGCTAAAGCAGTACTAAGAGGGTCTATTATGTCTTATGAATCCCAATTGAGAAAGACAACCTCAGAATCCTATCTTGTGAAACAACAACTACTTACTGACACATATTCTACTTACACTAGAGACCTGACAACCACGAATAGGACAAATTATCTTACGGCACAGGCTCACTTTGATGAAGTTCTCCAATCACTAACAGATAAGTATCAGTTTGTATCCAATTTTAAATATCATCAATTTGGTAACAAGACGAGTAAATTACTTACTAATGTACTGAATGGCACCAGACCTGCTATGGTGGTCCATCCGTTACTATTGCCTGACGGTTCCCATACTACATCCAATAAACAAATTACTGATGTTATGAGAACGTTCTATGCTGAACTATACTCTGCACCCCACTCTTTAGATCCCTCAGGACCAACTATGAAAACGAATTCTTCTTCACATGTTCCTTCTTCTTTGACAAACCTATCCTTCACCCCTGTCCCTGAAGAATATCTTTCACGACTGACTGATCCCATATCATTAACAGAAGTCCGAGACGCAGTTAAAACACTTAAGCAAGCTAAATCTCCTGGTCCTGATGGGTTTAGTGGCGACTTTTATAGGATGTTCAGTGTTAGAATTTGTCCTATATTGGTCTCTGTTTTTAATTCTATCCTTTTCAATCACAATACCCCCCTTTATTTTAATTCAGCCATCATTAAGGTCCTTCCTAAACCAGGTAGGCCACATGATTTACCTGGGTGTTATAGACCAATTTCTTTGTTAAATTCAGATTATAAATTACTAACAAAAATCCTCGCTACCAGATTAAATCCTGTATTGCCACACATTATTCATCAGGACCAGACGGGTTTTATTAAAGGCAGGCACTCTGTTATAAATATTAGGAAAGTTTTAGCAGCGATCCAGGCATTTTATGGCAAGGCTTCAGACACTGGTGAAAAAATGATACTAAGTGTAGATGCAGAAAAGGCCTTCGATTTAATACTATGGCCTCATCTGTTTTCCACTATGGAACGCTTTGGTTTCCCTGCTCTCTTTATTTCCTTTATCCAGACTCTGTATAAATCTTCCTCCTCCCAGATAGCCTGTAACGGCTTTTTGTCCCCCCCTTTTCCTATTCAGAGAGGCACGAGGCAAGGGTGTCCCATGTCCCCACTCCTGTTTGCTTTAGCGATCGAACCTCTAGCAATGTCACTCCGATCAGCTGCTTCGTTCAGAGGTTTATCGATCGCCTCCTTGGAACTAAAAGTCTCACTTTTCGCTGATGACATGCTTCTCTTTATTTCGAACCCTGAAACCTCCCTCCCCGCAATCATGGATATAATATTAGCATATCATACTCAGTCTGGGTACAAAATTAATGTTTCTAAATCAGATATTTTACCTATAACACCACTGTCTGCTCTGACCCAATCCTTGCCGATAATAAGTCAATTTACTATTCAAGATCACTCTATAAAATACTTAGGGATTCAAATTACCAGGAACCCACTTCAAATATACAGGGCCAACTTTACACCTTTACTTAATAAAGTTCTTTCTCAATTGGATGGATGGAATAAACTACCATTATCTCTACTGGGTAGGGCAGCCGTTGTCAAAAGTATAATTTTCCCTAAAATTTACTACGCTATACAAATGCTTCCTTGTACCATTTCATCTCAAGATGTCCTCAAACTTAATAAAGCCGTTTCATCCTTTCTATGGCAAAATAAAAGGCCTAAGCTATCCCTCCTGAAATTGACTAAAAACAAAAGGGAAGGGGGTCTGGGGATTCCAGATTTTCAGCTGTATTCTAGGGTTGCACAATTTCGATACATATCAGATTGGTATTTAGAGACTTCAGACTATGTTGATTCTACTCTAGAACAATCTATATTCCTGCCGTTCTCCCCAGGGGCCCTCCTTCATTCCCCAATACAACTTATTCCCTCATCCGTTCTACAGCACATACTTTTTAAAGACACATATGACAGCTGGCTTACAATTCACAAGACTCTGCAATCTACCCACAGTTACTCCCCGTTTATCCCGATATGGGGCAATCCAGCCTTCCAGCCCTCCCTACACAACCCCGCAATCAGATTGTGGCGTGAAAAGGGATTAAATCTAGCAACAAAATTGTTTGATCCGGGTGGTCATATTTTCTCCTTTGCACACATAGTAGAACGATACGATATACCTAATTCTCACTTCTACTTATACCTTCAGATACGCCACTACATATCTTCCTTGCAAAATACCTGTCCATTTACTAAGGTTAATTTACCTTTTGCGAATCTGCTTCGTTCTCTACCATCCTGTAAGTTTAAACCTTCTTCCCTATACACATTGCTCCTCCCTCCATGTAATGACAAAGGTGTTTTACCTCTGTTAGAATCTTGGAAAAAGGATATACCAGATGTTGATGGAATCCATCAATTATTACAGCATTACTCCAAAACTATGTCCATTTTACATTCTGCATATCTCCAGGAAGTACATTTTAAATCCATCCATAGGATATACATAGCACCAGCGCAAAGGAAATATATGGATTCTTCTGAATCTGGATCGTGCCCTAAATGTAGAATGGCAGAAGCTAAATATTTCCACTGCTTTTGGACTTGCTCCAAAGTACTTCGTTTCTGGCGCAAGGTTCTTTCCTTCCTTAATGCAACACTAAACCTATCCCTTACCCCCCATCCTCTAGCCTGCATTTGCCTCAATGTTTCGCACCAGAAACATGTTATCCCCTTCCTAACGGTAGCTTTGACTCTAGCTAAAAAACTTATCTTAACTTATTGGACCAAGAAACATGCCCCCTTGATCCAAGAATTGAAAACAAGATTATTGCAGTTATTGTATTTTGATGAAAGGGCACTCTCTCTTAACCCAGGCTATCGAATATCGAAATTCATCGATAAATGGGGACAATTTATTTCTTCCTTGGATGTCACATTACAATCAAACATTTATTGGCTGTACATGCTGGTAACTATACGGTTTAATACTGTTTTGGAAATTGGATACTGTTATATGGATTAGATATTTGAAATGTATGTCTCAAGTCCCCATTTTGCTATATTTCAGGTACCCTCTTTCTATTACCAGGGTTCTCCTTAAGTTCATCCCCTTACCCACCTCTTTCCTACTTACCTCCCATGTCTGCGTCTCCCCATGCATTATGTCCTAAACTGATTCTGTGGATATTTTTTCTTGTAACACCGTAATGACACTTTTGCTTTCAACGTTGTTGGAATTGTCTATAACTACTGTACAAGATATAGATCAATCTAAAGCTCTATAACTTATGCTGCAATGCATATCTACACAGACAGTGAACTTAGTTGCTTTATACATGAACCTCGTTCTAAATTGTATGTTTGCGTTAAGGTTGTTGTATTTGCTAGTATTGTGTCTCTCACTTCCGGCCACGTACCTTTAATATTCCTGAAACATTGTATTTCATATATAGTCGTTTAGATGACATTATTTTGTTTAAATGAGTATAATGTGAATTTATACCTTATCTCAAAAGTGTGAAAACCTAATAAAGCTTTGAAACTTAAAACTTTATCACCATCTGGATTAAATGAAGCTTTCGAGATCGCTCCATTTCTCTGATCTAATACTTCCCAACCTTAACCACATACCACCCATCTTTCCTTTCTTGCACATATATCTATTCTACATATAAAAATATTCTTCATATATATGATTAGGGTGATTCTCCTTCTTTATGAATTTCCTAATTAAGTAATGCCTGGTGTCATTAGCCGTTTTTATGTTTTTTTCACAGTTAATATGTATAAACCTTTTGCAAGAAGCTAATGCCAAACAAGGAGACACGTGACACAACTATGATAAGGCTCCAAGCGATGTGTATGAATGCCTACATGAAGTTCTGGGTTCATGACAAAGAGAAATAACAAGAACTTACTACTGGACTCTATACCCTGGACAATGTCCCCTTGTTTCTCATAAATATATTTGTTTGGGCCAGTTATTATATATTTCATATTTTAATCCCTGAGGTCCCGTCGTGCTCCCCCTAAAAATTGATAGACCTTATCTACTTGTACTCAAAATAATTGCACTCTGCTAGATCCACACTGTTTCTTTAAGACCCATATATATATCTTCTAGCGCCAGAATTAAAATGTCACTTCACTATATACAAAATATTAACTATCCTCACTCATAAGTAATCACTTTATAATAAGGGATCACCATAATATTAGAATTTTAATCAATGAGATATTATTCACACCTTCATTTGAAGCACTTTCACTTTAATATTGTATATGCATTCCACCGCCGATATTTAAGATGGCGGTGCGTTCCACAAACTAACTGTCTACTTCTGGACAAAGGACGGAAGTGACGGGATTGGGTTGACGCGGTGTGCTACCGTGATCTTATTCCTCTCTCTATACTATATATCCACACTCAATCTTTCTTAGATTAATAGTCACACTACTTTCTATTTCCTATCGCCAGCTGGAAGTAATGTTATCAGTGCACCTCATGTGCGTTCCACAGTCTTCCACCTAGCCAGAAATGACGTTATTACAGCGATGCGTTCCACATGCGTTCCATCGCTACTTCCGCTGGAGGTGCTGCGCAGCACAGCTCTTTTCACTGCTGTAAACATCTTTTCATTTGGTCGTTTTTCTGTTTAATTCTAGATATCACTATTTGAGTGCTATTTAGATCATTACATAATACATTTTCTAGTGTTCTGGCAAATTATAACATGATCACAGGAAGTGATGTCATCACTAATGGCCATGAACAATTACCATTTCTTGCTATAAATAGAGCAGGTCTGCTCAGTGTGTCCATCCCCTTGATGAAGTCTGGATGCTGATGGACGAAACGCGTTGGGACTACCTACAGACATCTCCTATTAAGGACAGATAAGCTTCATATATCTTTTATCTTGTACGCATTTTATTCAGCTACCTTTCTATGGCATATTGGACAGAATTGACTGCTGACATTCCGTATATGGACATATAAGCCTTATATATTTTGCTATCTTGTACGCATTTTATTCGGCCATTTTTTGTTTATTTGTGTATTAAATTTATGTTTTTAACAAAATCATACTGTCTAGACTATATATTTACAATTATTTGGGAAAATGCTGATGCCCTAATTATGCCTACAAAACAAGACAGCGGTATACTTTGAAGTTTTAAAATGGTACACACTATGTTTTGCTGTTTCTTCTTTTACATGTAACTAAACCATAAGAGAGGGCCCCCTGAGAAAAAGCTTCTCTATTTCAGATAAGACCAAGACAAAAAACTGCAACAAACGAGCGCCTAATCATCAAATAAAAACCAATACGTATTTCATAAAATTGAATAACCACAATTGTTTTGTTCCTGATAGGCTGCGCTTGCCGGAATACTATGTGTAGTATTAAGGTGATAACATAGAAAAAGAACAAGTGGCTGCGCTGAATATCAGGAAAAAGATATAATGTACAGAGAGGCTTTCTTTTTCTATTTCAGATAAGTGTTCTAAGCCGGTTTATATCACCATTTTCCTCCACACTTTCCCTCCCTGCATCTATATTAATCACACTCGTGGGCGCTTGTATTCATCTATTCTTGTATATATATATATATATACATTGTGGCAGTAGAGGTACTTTGCCACCTGAAAGTTACACACAGGGTCCTGGGGGTGGATGGGAAGTGTGGATGGACCGATTTCCCATCCATATGTCCAAGACATTCTAGCAAGACTCCTGTTACAAATGGTGACTGAACAGGGACCCTACTGCTAGTCATGTCACACGTGGCAGAGGACCCAACAGTCGCAAGGTAGTGGCACACATACTAGCAAACTCCAGACCAAGCTGAACTCATGGGCATCAGTACCAGACCAAGGGTGTTGTGAGTAGTGGTTAAACCCAACCCCAGGGGTAAAAATAATGATATGTTTTGTTTAAACTGAATGTGTTTGATTTTGGTGCAAAGGTTTGCCTTGGCAGCAAAGAGGTTAAACAGGGTGCATGGCCTGTACTGTCTTATATGCTTTGCACCAATCATTGAAAGTAGCTGTGCTGATTTGCTCTAAGGGGTTGCAAGCAGCTGATATTTTATGATTGAATTTCTTTTCCAATCTTATTTTTACCTGTGCCTGCAAAATCTGGTAATGGGAGTCTGGTGTCCCTGTTAATTAGCTCATTAAGACCAATCAAGCAAAGTTGAAACCATTTGTAAATGTGGTTCTATTTAAATAGAGAAATGTTGTGGCACTATGTGTCCCAGCAATCCCTGAGTTCTAGTTTTAAGAGCCTGAAGGGAGAAGTTATTTATTTGAACTACCAGTGTAAGGTATTTGTGATCACTATGTACATGCTACTTTTCAGTGCTTTGCTAAAAGCTTAATCTGTGCTAAAAAGAAAAAAGGAATTTTTATTTTCCTTTTCACTTACAGTTTTCAAAGGTAACAGGGTGAATAAAGATTTTCAGATATACAGCATATTCTGAAGTGTCTCTTCAAATGGGTAACAAAAAGAGAATTCATGCTAAAAAAAACCAAAAGGAGTGACAGCTCTAACACCTCAGGTCAGGAACTTAAGTGACCCTATTAAAGCCCCACAGTTGGAGAGTGATGTAGAGAGTTTATTGGGGACTAATCTAGATCTTGGGGAAGATTTTAGCATCAAACCTTTTTTTTGGTGTCACTTGATAAGTGACCTTGAAAGCAATGTCCAACTAAAGGACCAGGAGCTAGAAGAGCTTAAGGAAAAATGTGATTTCCTTCAAGAGCAGGTGAACACCTTAACGCTGGAGGAGAAGGAATCTCTTTTGTCTGACTCTCTGACCAAATTGAGAAGTAGTAGAGAAGAGATTGCCAAGCTCTAAGGCCAGGTGTCAGAGTTGCAGAAAACCTTGGCAAAGGCTAAACCCAGATCTGAAAACTTTGTAGTACATAGCCAAGGACGATTAGAGGAAACCTGACCAGACACAATATGGGAGTTTGGTACTGTCCAATAAGGCTCTGTCGCAAGAATTGGCAGAGCTTCAGGAGGAGGTTTCTAAGCTAAAACCGTTGGCTTTGCCTAGTTTCAGTTCAGACGCAGGCGTAGTGACACCAATTGCTAAAGATGTTATGCCAAAGGTTGGGTCAGAGACATTATCAGCCGAAATGGAGATGCCATCTTCGGGTGAAATGATGCCAACGGTGGTGCAGGCTGTGGAAGAATGGTACCATACTGTATTGGAACCCGGCTAAACTGTATTCCCTGTTCTAGCCAGAAGGAACAGGAAAGTTGAGCCAGAGCTGCCAGTGCCTAATGCCTGGAAGGCTCCCTGCTATGCCACTAGTAAGGCCATCTGCCTGGAAAGTGGAAATGAGGGCCCTTCCGCAGAGGTAGAGCATTTACAGGCACTAATGTCCATTAAGTTGATATTGCCATTCTAGAGCATTGAGGAAGCTGCAGCCATTATTGGGCAGCGCACAGAAAATCCACTGGAATTTTTCAAGCAGCAAGAGAGAGCCACATCAGATGGCAGTGTTTTGTTGTTAACCCCTAGGATGGCAGTGAGAAGTTCCTCTGAAGCAGCACCACCTCATTCTCCAGGAAAATAATGTTGTAGTAGCTTGGGTGAAGAGTGGAAGAAAGCCCTGTGTTCAGTAGAACCTGTTCAAGATGGAGCGTGGCAGCCACAGGGGCTCACAGAAGATGTGTTTATGGAGAAAAGAGATGTGGATGTGGGATTCCTGGCTGCTCCTCAGTGAGGAGGAAGCGGTAATGGAGCTGGGAGAGGTTTACTTGCTGTCAAGTGGTCATCCACCTCCAAAACAAGAATCCCCTAATCTGCTGGATCTGGCAGAATCATGAATCCCAGGAATCTATCTGGACAGATGACAATTTGATGACTACACAAGAGCCCATCATAGAGCAGGAAGTCTTATCTGAGCTGGAGATTGCTTCTGTTGAGGTCTTGGAAACCCAGGATCTGGACATCCAGTGCACATGTGAGACTTTCTCTGATGAATCACAGACAAAGACCGTACCTTTGGAGGTGTCTCGCCCACGTGAGCTAGTCATGGCTAAGCTAGTGGCAATACAGGAGTCTACTTCCGAAGTCATCCGGGAACCTGCTTCTGAAGGAGTTCCACTCGTGTATGTGGATGATAAGGTGCAAGATTTCGATCTTGAGGTTGTTGCAACCCAGCATGATCCACCACGAGAGGCTCAAGATCCAATTGCTGAACTGGGACAGTTCATAAAGTACACACTAAGGAGCAAGAACCTGTCTCAAAGGAACCGGTGCAGAGTCCCATTTCTGAGGTTGCTTTACCCAGGGAGAGTTCTCTATATGAGACATAAGAGCTGGAAAACTTGAGGGGAGAGTTCCAAAAGCTGGCCCTAAGTAACACCCAGCTAAAAGAAACAGTGAAGGAGATTCCTAAACTATGGAATCGAATAAGAGACCTGGACAAGAGACTCAAAATGGGTTCTATGGCAGTCATAGAATGGCAGGAGTCAGTGACTAGGGTCAAAGATGGGAGATCAGAGGACGAAGCAGTCACGTTAATGAAGAAAATGTTACCAAAGCTGGAAAGACTGAAGGAAGCACTAAGGGATCAACAAATTAAAGGACTTTTTGAGACTCGGGACCAGTGCCTCACTCTGAGGGAAAGGGTGAGAGCAAAGTTGGACCATGACCTCAGAACAATTAAAGTCAGTATTATAGTAGGAGGACATTGCAGAATTTTGCTGACCAGCAGTATATATATAGCAGTACGGTACAGTAGTCCATTGCTCTACCTCTGTGTCGTCAAGTATACTATCCATATCTGTGCTGCATTTTAGTTGTGCGCAGTATTGTAGTGCGAGGACAGTGCAGAATTTTGCTGACCACCAGTACATATATAGCAGTACGGAGCAGTAGTCCATTGCTCTACCTCTGTGTTATCAAGTATATTATCCATCCATACCTGTGCTGCATTTTAGTTGTGCGCAGTATATAGTAGGAGGACAGTGCAGAATTTTGCTGACAACCAGTTTATATATAGCAGTACGGTACAGTAGTCCATTGCTATACCTCTGTGTCGTCAAGTATACTATCCATATCTGTGCTGCATTGTAGTTGTGCGCAGTATTATAGTAGGAGGACAGTGCAGAATTTTGCTGACCACCAGAATATATATATAGCAGTACGGTACAGTAGTCCATTGCTCTACCTCTGTGTCCTCAAGTATACTATCCATATCTGTGCTGCATTGTAGTTGTGCGCATTATTATAGTAGGAGGACAGTGCAGAATTTTGCGGACCACCAGTTTATATATAGCAGTACGGTACAGTAGTTCATTGCTCTACCTCTGTGTAGTCAAGTATACTATCCATCCATACCTGTGCTGCATTTTAGTTGTGCGCAGTATATAGTAGGAGGACAGTGCAGAATTTTGCTGACCACCAGTATATATATAGCAGTACGGTACAGTAGTCCATTGCTCTACCTCTGTGTCGTCAAGTATACTATCCATATCTGTGCTGCATTGTAGTTGTGCGCAGTATTATAGTAGGAGGACAGTGCAGGATTTTGCTGACCACCAGTATATATATAGCAGTATGGTACAGTAGTCCATTGCTCTACCTCTGTGTTGTCAAGTATACTATCCATCCATACCTGTGCTGCATTGTAGTTGTGCACAGTATTATAGTAGGAGGACAGTGCAGAATTTTGCTGACTACCAGTATATATATATATATATATATATATATATATAGCAGTACGGAACAATAGTCCAATGCTCTACCTCTGTGTCGTCAAGTATACTATCCATATCTGTGCTGCATTTTAGTTGTGTGCAGTATTGTAGTAGGAGGACAGTGAAGAATTTTGCTGATACCAGTATATATATAGCAGTACGGTACAGTAGTCCATTGCTCTACCTCTGTGTCATCAAGTATACTATCCATCCATACCCGTGCTGCATTTAAGTTGTATACAGTACTGTATATAGTAGGATGACAGTGCAGAATTTTGCTGACAACCAGTATATATATAGCAGTATGGTACAGTAGTCCATTGCTCTACCTCTGTGTCATCAAGTATACTATCCATATCTGTGCTGCATTGTAGTTATGCGCAGTATTATAGTAGGAGGACAGTGCAGAATTTTGCTGACCACCAGTATATATATAGCAGTACGGTACAGTAGTCCATTGCTCTACCTCTGTGTCGTCAAGTACACTATCCATATCTGTGCTGCATTGTAGGTGTGCGCAGTATTATAGTAGGAGGACAGTGCAGAATTTTGCTGCCCACCAGTTTATATATAGCAGTACGGTACAGTAGTTCATTGCTCTACCTCTGTGTAGTCAAGTATACTATCCATCCATACCTGTGCTGCATTTTAGTTGTGCGCAGTATATAGTAGGAGGACAGTGCAGAATTTTGTTGACAACCAGTATATATATAGCAGTACGGTACAGTAGTCCATTGCTCTACCTCTGTGTCCTCAAGTATACTATCCATATCTGTGCTGCGTTGTAGTTGTGCGCAGTATTATAGTAGGAGAACAGTGCAGAATTTTGCTGACCACCCGTATATATATAGCAGTACGGAGCAGTAGTCCATTGCTCTAACTCTGTGTTGTCAAGTATACTATCCATCCATACCTGTGCTGCATTGCAGTTGTGCGCAGTATTATAGTAGGAGGACAGTGCAGAATTTTGCTGACAACCAGTATATATATATAGCAGTACGGTACAGTAGTCCATTGCTCTACCTCTGTGTCGTCAAGTATACTATTAATATATGTGCTGCATTGTAGTTGTGCGCAGATTTATAGTAGGAGGACAGTGCAGAATTTTGCTGACCACCAGTATATATATAGCAGTACGGTACAGTAGTCCATTGCTCTACCTCTGTGTCATCAAGTATACTATCCATCCATACCTGTGCTGCATTTTAGTTGTGCGCAGTACTGTATATAGTAGGAGTACAGTGCAGAATTTTACTGACCACCAGTATATATATAGCAGTACGGTACAGTAGTCCAATGCGCTACCTCTGTGTCATCAAGTATACTATCCATATCTGTGCTGCATTGTAGTTGTGCACAGTATTATAGTAGAAGGATAGTGCAGAATTTTGCTGACCACCAGTATATTTATAGCAGTACGGTACAGTAGTCCATTGCTCTACCTCTGTGTCATCACGTATACTATCCATCCATACCTGTGCTGCATTTTAGTTGTGCGCAGTATATAGTAGGAGGACAGTGCAGAATTTTGCTGACCACCAGTATATATATAGCAGTACGGTACAGTAGTCCATTGCTCTACCTCTGTGTTGTCAAGTATACTATCCATCCATACCTGTGCTGCATTGTAGTTGTGCGCAGTATTATAGTAGGAGGACAGTGCAGAATTTTTCTGACCATCAGTTTATATATAGCAGTATGGTACAGTAGTCCATTGCTCTACTTCTGTGTCGTCAAGTATACTCTCCATATCTGTGCTGCATTGTAGTTGTGTGCAGTATTATAGTAGGAGGACAGTGCAGAATTTTGCTGACCACCAGTATATATATATATATAGCAGTACGGTACAGTAGTCCATTGCTCTACCTCTGTGTCGTCAAGTATACTATCCATATCTGTGCTGCATTGTAGTTGTGCGCAGTATTATAGTAGGAGGTCAGTGCAGAATTTAGCTGACCACCTTTATATATATATAGCAGTACGGTACAGTAGTCCATTGCTCTACCTCTTTGTCGTCACATATACTATCCATCCATACCTGTGCTGCATTTTAGTTGTGCGCATTATTACAGTAGGAGGACAGTGCAGAATTTTACGGACCACCAGTATGTATATATAGCAGTACGGTACAGTAGTCCATTGCTCTACCTCTGTGTCGTCAAGTTTACTATCCATATATGTGCTGTATTGTAGTTGTGCGCAGTATTATAGTAAGAGGACAGTGCAGAATTTTGCTGACCACCAGAATATATATATATAGCAGTACAGTAGTCCATTGCTCTACCTATGTGTCCTCAAGTATACTATCCATATCTGTGCTGCATTGTAGTTGTGCGCAGTATTATAGTAGGAGGACAGTGCAGAATTTTGCTGACCACCAGTATATATATAGTAGTACGGTACAGTAGTCCATTGCTCTACCTCTGTGTCGTCAAGTATACTATCCATATCTGTGCTGCATTGTAGTTGTGCGCAGTATTATAGTAGGAGGACAGTGCAGGATTTTGCTGACCACCAGTATATATATAGCAGTACGGTACAGTAATCCATTGCTGTACCTCTGTGTCGTCAAGTATACTATACATATCTGTGCTGCATTGTAGTTGTGCGCAGTATTATAGTAGGAGGACAGTGCAGGATTTTGCTGACCACCAGTATATATATAGCAGTACGGTACAGTAGTCCAATGCTCTACCTCTGTGTTGTCAAGTATACTATCCATCCATACCTGTGCTGCATTGTAGTTGTGCGCAGTATTATAGTAGGAGGACAGTGCAGACGTTTGCTGACCACCAGTATATATATAGCAGTACGGTACAGTAGTCCATTGCTCTACCTCTGTGTCATCAATTATACTATCCATATCTGTGCTGCATTGTAGTTGTGCGCAGTATTATAGTAGGAGGACAGTGCAGAATTTTGCTGACCACCAGTACATATATAGCAGTACGGTACAGTAGTCCATTGCTCTACCTCTGTGTCATCAAGTATACTATCCATCCATACCTGTGCTGAATTTTAGTTGTGCGCAGTACTGTATATAGTAGGAGTACAGTGCAGAATTTTGCTGACCACCAGTATATATACAGCAGTACGGGACAGTAGTCCAATGCGCTACCTCTGTGTCATCAAGTATACTATCCATATCTGTGCTGCATTGTAGTTGTGCACAGTATTATAGTAGAAGGATAGTGCAGAATTTTGCTGACCACCAGTATATTTATAGCAGTACGGTACAGTAGTCCATTGCTCTACCTCTGTGTCATCACGTATACTATCCATCCATACCTGTGCTGCATTTCTCTATCATCCTAGTGGATGCTGGGGTTCCTGAAAGGACCATGGGGAATAGCGGCTCCGCAGGAGACAGGGCACAAAAAGTAAAGCTTTAGGATCAGGTGGTGTGCACTGGCTCCTCCCCCTATGACCCTCCTCCAAGCCTCAGTTAGGTTTTTGTGCCCGGCCGAGAAGGGTGCAATCTAGGTGGCTCTCCTAAAGAGCTGCTTAGAAAAGTTTAGCTTAGGTTTTTTATTTTACAGTGAGTCCTGCTGGCAACAGGATCACTGCATAGAGGGACTTAGGGGAGAAGAAGTGAACTCACCTGCGTGCAGGATGGATTGGCTTCTTTGGCTACTGGACATTAGCTCCAGAGGGACGATCACAGGTACAGCCTGGATGGTCACCGGAGCCTCGCCGCCGGCCCCCTTGCAGATGAGTTGTGCGCAGTATATAGTAGGAGGACAGTGCAGAATTTTGCTGACCACCAGTATATATATAGCAGTACGGTACAGTAGTCCATTGCTCTACCTCTGTGTTGTCAAGTATACTATCCATCCATACCTGTGCTGCATTGTAGTTGTGCGCAGTATTATAGTAGGAGGACAGTGCAGAATTTTGCTGACCATCAGTTTATATATAGCAGTATGGTACAGTAGTCCATTGCTCTACCTCTGTGTCGTCAAGTATACTCTCCATATCTGTGCTGCATTGTAGTTGTGTGCAGTATTATAGTAGGAGGACAGTGCAGAATATTGCTGACCACCAGTATATATATATATAGCAGTACGGTACAGTAGTCCATTGCTCTACCTCTGTGTCGTCAAGTATACTATCCATATCTGTGCTGCATTGTAGTTGTGCGCAGTATTATAGTAGGAGGTCAGTGCAGAATTTTGCTGACCACCAGTATATATATAGCAGTACGGTACAGTAGTCCATTGCTCTGCCTCTTTGTCGTCACATATACTATCCATCCATACCTGTGCTGCATTTTAGTTGTGCGCAGTATTACAGTAGGAGGACAGTGCAGAATTTTACAGACCACCAGTATATATATAGCAGTACGGTACAGTAGTCCATTGCTCTACCTCTGTGTCGTCAAGTTTACTATCCATATATGTGCTGTATTGTAGTTGTGCGCAGTATTATAGTAAGAGGACAGTGCAGAATTCTGCTAACCACCAGAATATATATATATATAGCAGTACAATAGTCCATTGCTCTACCTCTGTGTCCTCAAGTATACTATCCATATCTGTGCTGCATTGTAGTTGTGCGCAGTATTATAGTAGGAGGACAGTGCAGAATTTTGCTGACTACCAGTATATATATAGTAGTACGGTACAGTAGTCCATTGCTCTACCTCTGTGTCGTCAAGTATACTATCCATATCTGTGCTGCATTGTAGTTGTGCGCAGTATTATAGTTGGAGGACAGTGCAGGATTTTGCTGACCACCAGTATATATATATAGCAGTACGGTACAGTAGTCCATTGCTGTACCTCTGTGTCGTCAAGTATACTATACATATCTGTGCTGCATTGTAGTTGTGCGCAGTATTATAGTAGGAGGACAGTGCAGGATTTTGCTGACCACCAGTATATATATAGCAGTACGGTACAGTAGTCCATTGCTCTACCTCTGTGTTGTCAAGTATACTATCCATCCATACCTGTGCTGCATTGTAGTTGTGCGCAGTTTTATAGTAGGAGGACAGTGCAGAAGTTTGCTGACAACCAGTATATATATAGCAGTACGGTACAGTAGTCCATTGCTCTACCTCTGTGTCGTCAATTATACTATCCATATCTGTGCTGCATTGTAGTTGTGCGCAGTATTATAGTAGGAGGACAGTGCAGAATTTTGCTGACCACCAGTACATATATAGCAGTACGGTACAGTAGTCCATTGCTCTACCTCTGTGTCATCAAGTATACTATCCATCCATACCTGTGCTGCATTTTAGTTGTGCGCAGTACTGTATATAGTAGGAGTACAGTGCAGAATTTTGCTGACCACCAGTATATATACAGCAGTATGGGACAGTAGTCCAATGCGCTACCTCTGTGTCATCAAGTATACTATCCATATCTGTGCTGCATTGTAGTTGTGCGCAGTATTATAGTAGGAGGATAGTGCAGAATTTTGCTGACCACCAGCATATATATAGCAGTACGGTACAGTAGTCCATTACTCTACCTCTGTGTCATCACGTATACTATCCATCCATACCTGTGCTGCATTTTAGTTGTGCGCAGTATATAGTAGGAGGACAGTGCAGAATTTTGCTGACCACCAGTATATATAGAGCAGTACGGTACAGT
Organism: Pseudophryne corroboree; assembly: GCF_028390025.1. Taxonomy (NCBI): domain Eukaryota; kingdom Metazoa; phylum Chordata; class Amphibia; order Anura; family Myobatrachidae; genus Pseudophryne; species Pseudophryne corroboree. Next base: position 286,534,370 of record NC_086452.1, on the reverse strand, counting down.
AGTCCATTGCTCTACCTCTGTGTCGTCAAGTATACTATCCATATCTGTGCTGCATTGTAGTTGTGCGCAGTATTATAGTAGGAGGACAGTGCAGGATTTTGCTGACCACCAGTATATATATAGCAGTATGGTACAGTAGTCCATTGCTCTACCGCTGTGTTGTCAAGTATACTATCCATCCATACCTGTGCTGCATTGTAGTTGTGCACAGTATTATAGTAGGAGGACAGTGCAGAATTTTACTGACCACCAGTATATATATATAGCAGTACGGTACAATAGTCCAATGCTCTACCTCTGTGTCGTCAAGTATACTATCCATATCTGTGCTGCATTTTAGTTGTGCGCAGTATTGTAGTAGGAGGACAGTGCAGAATTTTGCTGACCACCAGTATACATATAGCAGTACGGTACAGTAGTCCATTGCTCTACCTCTGTGTCATCAAGTATACTATCCATCCATACCCGTGCTGCATTTAAGTTGTGTACAGTACTGTATATAGTAGGATGACTGTGCAGAATTTTGCTGACAACCACTATATACTATAGCAGTAAGGTACAGTAGTCCATTGCTCTACCTCTGTGTCGTCAAGGATACTATCCATATCTGTGCTGCATTGTAGTTGTGCGCAGTATTATAGTAGGAGGACAGTGCAGAATTTTGCTGACCACCAGTTTATATATAGCAGTATGGTACAGTAGTTCATTGCTCTACCTCTGTGTAGTCAAGTATACTATCCATCCATACCTGTGCTGCATTTTAGTTGTGCGCAGTATATGGTAGAAGGACAGTGCAGAATTTTGCTGACCACCAGTATATATATAGCAGTACGGTGCAGTAGTCCATTGCTCTACCTCTTTGTCGTCACATATACTATCCATCCATACCTGTGCTGCATTTTAGTTGTGCACAGTATTACAGTAGGAGGACAGTGCAGAATTTTACTGACCACCAGTATATATATAGCAGTACGGTACAGTAGTCCATTGCTCTACCTCTGTGTCGTCAAGTTTACTATCCATATATGTGCTGCATTGTAGTTATGCGCAGTATTATAGTAGGAGGACAGTGCAGAATTTTGCTGACCACCAGAATATATATATAGCAGTACAGTAGTCCATTGCTCTACCTCTGTGTCCTCAAGTATACTATCCATATCTGTGCTGCATTGTAGTTGTGCGCAGTATTATAGTAGGAGGACAGTGCAGAATTTTGCTGACCACCAGTATATATATATAGCAGTACGGTACAGTAGTCCATTGCTCTACCTCTGTGTCGTCAAGTATACTATCCATATCTGTGCTGCATTGTAGTTGTGCGCAGTATTATAGTAGGAGGACAGTGCAGAATTTTGCTGACCACCAGTATATATATAGCAGTACGGTACAGTAGTCCATTGCTGTACCTCTGTGTCGTCAAGTATACTATACATATTAGTGCTGCATTGTAGTTGTGCGCAGTATTATAGTAGGAGGACAGTGCAGGATTTTGCTGACCACCAGTATATATATAGCAGTACGGTACAGTAGTCCATTGCTCTACCTCTGTGTTGTCAAGTATACTATCCATCCATACCTGTGCTGCATTGTAGTTGTGCGCAGTATTATAGTAGGAGGACAGTGCAGAAGTTTGCTGACCACCAGTATATATAGAGCAGTACGGTACAGTAGTCCATTGCTCTACCTCTGTGTCATCAAGTATACTATCCATATCTGTGCTGCATTTTAGTTGTGCGCAGTATATAGTAGGAGGACAGTGCAGAATTTTGCTGACAACCAGTATATATATAGCAGTACGGTACAGTAGTCCATTGCTATACCTCTGTGTCGTCAAGTATACTATCCATATCTGTGCTGCATTGTAGTTGTGCGCAGTATTATAGTAGGAGGACAGTGCAGAATTTTGCTGACCACCAGAATATATATATAGCAGTACAGTAGTCCATTGCTCTACCTCTGTGTCGTCAAGTATACTATCCATATCTGTGCTGCATTGTAGTTGTGCGTAGTATTATAGTAGGAGGTCAGTGCAGAATTTTGCTGACCACCAGTATATATATAGCAGTATGGTACAGTAGTCCATTGCTCTACCGCTGTGTTGTCAAGTTTACTATCCATCCATACCTGTGCTGCATTGTAGTTGTGCACAGTATTATAGTAGGAGGACAGTGCAGAATTTTGCTGACCATCAGTTTATATATAGCAGTACGGTACAGTAGTCCATTGCTCTACCTCTGTGTCGTCAAGTATACTCTCCATATCTGTGCTGCATTGTAGTTGTGTGCAGTATTATAGTAGGAGGACAGTGCAGAATTTTGCTGACCACCAGTATATATATAGCAGTACGGTACAGTAGTCCATTGCTCTACCTCTGTGTCGTCAAGTATACTATCCATATCTGTGCTGCATTGTAGTTGTGCGCAGTATTATAGCAGGAGGACAGTGCAGGATTTTGCTGACCACCAGTATATATATAGCAGTATGGTACAGTAGTCCATTGCTCTACCGCTGTGTTGTCAAGTATACTATCCATCCATACCTGTGCTGCATTGTAGTTGTGCACAGTCTTATAGTAGAAGGACAGTGCAGAATTTTGCTGACCACCAGTATATATATATAGCAGTACGGTACAATAGTCCAATGCTCTACCTCTGTGTCGTCAAGTATACTATCCATATCTGTGCTGCATTTTAGTTGTGCGCAGTATTGTAGTAGGAGGACAGTGCAGAATTTTGCTGACCACCAGTATATATATAGTAGTATGGTACAGTAGTCCATTGCTCTACCTCTGTGTCATCAAGTATACTATCCATCCATACCCGTGATGCATTTAAGTTGTGTACAGTACTGTATATAGAAGGATGACAGTGCAGAATTTTGCTGACAACCAGTATATATATAGCAGTACGGTACAGTAGTCCATTGCTCTACCTCTGTGTCATCAAGTATACTATCCATATCTGTGCTGCATTGTAGTTATGCGCAGTATTATAGTAGGAGGACAGTGCAGAATTTTGCTGACCACCAGTGTATATATAGCAGTACTGTACAGTAGTCCATTGCTCTACCTCTGTGTCGTCAAGTATACTATCCATATCTGTGCTGCATTGTAGTTGTGCGCAGTATTATAGTAGGAGGACAGTGCAGAATTTTGCTGACCACCAGTTTATATATAGCAGTACGGTACAGTAGTTCATTGCTCTACCTCTGTGTAGTCAAGTATACTATCCATCCATACCTGTGCTGCATTTTAGTTGTGCGCAGTATATAGTAGGAGGACAGTGCAGAATTTTGCTGACCACCAGTATATATATAGCAGTACGGTACAGTAGTCCATTGCTCTACCTCTTTGTCGTCACATATACTATCCATCCATAGCTGTGCTGCATTTTAGTTGTGCACAGTATTACAGTAGGAGGACAGTGCAGAATTTTACTGACCACCAGTATATATATAGCAGTACGGTACAGTAGTCCATTGCTCTACCTCTGTGTCGTCAAGTTTACTATCCATATATGTGCTGCATTGTAGTTGTGTGCAGTATTATAGTAGGAGGACAGTGCAGAATTTTGCTGACCACCAGAATATATATATATAGCAGTACAGTAGTCCATTGCTCTACCTCTGTGTCCTCAAGTATACTATCCATATCTGTGCTGCATTGTAGTTGTGCGCAGTATTATAGTAGGAGGACAGTGCAGAATTTTGCTGTCCACCAGTATATATATAGCAGTACGGTACAGTAGTCCATTGCTCTACCTCTGTGTTGTCAAGTATACTATCCATCCATACCTGTGCTGCATTGTAGTTGTGCGCAGTATTATAGTAGGAGGACAGTGCAGAAGTTTGCTGACCACCAGTATATATAGAGCAGTACGGTACAGTAGTCCATTGCTCTACCTCTGTGTCGTCAAGTATACTATCCATATCTGTGCTGCATTGTGGTTGTGCACAGTATTATAGTAAGAGGACAGTGCAGAATTTTGCTGACCACCAGTATATATATAGCAGTACGGTACAGTAGTCCATTGCTCTACCTCTGTGTCGTCAAGTATACTATCCATATCTGTGCTGCATTGTAGTTGTGCGCAGTATTATAGTAGGAGGACAGTGCAGAATTTTGCTGACCACCAGTTTATATATAGCAGTACGGTACAGTAGTCCATTGCTCTACCTCTGTGTAGTCAAGTATACTATCCATCCATACCTGTGCTGCATTTTAGTTGTGCGCAGTATATAGTAGGAGGACAGTGCAGAATTTTGCTGACAACCAGTATATATAGAGCAGTACGGTACAGTAGTCCATTGCTATACCTCTGTGTCGTCAAGTATACTATCCATATCTGTGCTGCATTGTAGTTGTGCGCAGTATTATAGTAGGAGGACAGTGCAGAATTTTGCTGACCACCAGAATATATATATAGCAGTACAGTAGTCCATTGCTCTACCTCTTTGTCGTCACATATACTATCCATCCATACCTGTGCTGCATTTTAGTTGTGCACAGTATTACAGTAGGAGGACAGTGCAGAATTTTACTGACCACCAGTATATATATATAGCAGTACGGTACAGTAGTCCATTGCTCTACCTTTGTGTCGTCAAGTTTACTATCCATATATGTGCTGCATTGTAGTTGTGCGCAGTATTATAGTAGGAGGACAGTGCAGAATTTTGCTGACCACCAGAATATATATATAGCAGTACAGTAGTCCATTGCTCTACCTCTGTGTCCTCAAGTATACTATCCATATATGTGCTGCATTGTAGTTGTGCGCAGTATACAGTAGGAGGACAGTGCAGAATTTTGCTGTCCACCAGTATATATATAGCAGTACGGTACAGTAGTCCATTGCTCTACCTCTGTGTCGTCAAGTATACTATCCATATATGTGCTGCATTGTAGTTGTGTGCAGTATTATAGTAGGAGGACAGTGCAGAATTTTGCTGACCACCAGTATATATATAGCAGTACGGTACAGTAGTCCATTGCTCTACCTCTGTGTCGTCAAGTATACTATCCATATCTGTGCTGCATTGTAGTTGTGCGCAGTATTATAGTAGGAGGACAGTGCAGGATTTTGCTGACCACCAGTATATATATAGCAGTACGGTACAGTAGTCCATTGCTGTACCTCTGTGTCGTCAAGTATACTATACATATCTGTGCTGCATTGTAGTTGTGCGCAGTATTATAGTAGGAGGACAGTGCAGGATTTTGCTGACCACCCGTATATATATAGCAGTACGGTACAGTAGTCCATTGCTCTACCTCTGTGTTGTCAAGTATACTATCCATCCATACCTGTGCTGCATTGTAGTTGTGCGCAGTATTATAGTAGGAGGACAGTGCAGAAGTTTGCTGACCACCAGTATATATAGAGCAGTACGGTACAGTAGTCCATTGCTCTACCTCTGTGTCGTCAAGTATACTATCCATATCTGTGCTGCATTGTAGTTGTGCGCAGTATTATAGTAGGAGGACAGTGCAGAATTTTGCTGACCACCAGTTTATATATAGCAGTACGGTACAGTAGTTCATTGCTCTACCTCTGTGTCGTCAAGTATACTATCCATCTATACCTGTGCTGCATTTTAGTTGTGCGCAGTATATAGTAGGAGGACAGTGCAGAATTTTGCTGACAACCAGTATATATATAGCAGTACGGTACAGTAGTCCATTGCTAAACCTCTGTGTCGTCAAGTATACTATCCATATCTGTGCTGCATTGTAGTTGTGCGCAGTATTATAGTAGGAGGACAGTGCAGAATTTTGCTGACCACCAGAATATATATATAGCAGTACAGTAGTCCATTGCTCTACCTCTGTGTCGTCAAGTATACTATCCATATCTGTGCTGCATTGTAGTTGTGCGCAGTATTATAGTAGGAGGTCAGTGCAGAATTTTGCTGACCACCAGTATATATATAGCAGTACGGTACAGTAGTCCATTGCTCTACCTCTTTGTCGTCACATATACTATCCATCCATACCTTTGCTGCATTTTAGTTGTGCGCAGTATTACAGTAGGAGGACAGTGCAGAATTTTACTGACCACCAGTATATATATAGCAGTACGGTACAGTAGTCCATTGCTCTACCTCTGTGTCGTCAAGTATACTATCCATATCTGTGCTGCATTGTAGTTGTGCGCAGTATTATAGTAGGAGGACAGTGCAGAATTTTGCTGACCACCAGTTTATATATAGCAGTACGGTACAGTAGTTCATTGCTCTACCTCTGTGTAGTCAAGTATACTATCCATCCATACCTGTGCTGCATTTTAGTTGTGCGCAGTATATAGTAGGAGGACAGTGCAGAATTTTGCTGACCACCAGTATATATATAGCAGTACGGTACAGTAGTCCATTGCTCTACCTCTTTGTCGTCACATATACTATCCATCCATAGCTGTGCTGCATTTTAGTTGTGCACAGTATTACAGTAGGAGGACAGTGCAGAATTTTACTGACCACCAGTATATATATAGCAGTACGGTACAGTAGTCCATTGCTCTACCTCTGTGTCGTCAAGTTTACTATCCATATATGTGCTGCATTGTAGTTGTGTGCAGTATTATAGTAGGAGGACAGTGCAGAATTTTGCTGACCACCAGAATATATATATATAGCAGTACAGTAGTCCATTGCTCTACCTCTGTGTCCTCAAGTATACTATCCATATCTGTGCTGCATTGTAGTTGTGCGCAGTATTATAGTAGGAGGACAGTGCAGAATTTTGCTGTCCACCAGTATATATATAGCAGTACGGTACAGTAGTCCATTGCTCTAACTCTGTGTTGTCAAGTATACTATCCATCCATACCTGTGCTGCATTGTAGTTGTGCGCAGTATTATAGTAGGAGAACAGTGCAGAAGTTTGCTGACCACCAGTATATATAGAGCAGTACGGTACAGTAGTCCATTGCTCTACCTCTGTGTCGTCAAGTATACTATCCATATCTGTGCTGCATTGTAGTTGTGCGCAGTATTATAGTAGGAGGACAGTGCAGAATTTTGCTGACCACCAGTTTATATATAGCAGTACGGTACAGTAGTCCATTGCTCTACCTCTGTGTAGTCAAGTATACTATCCATCCATACCTGTGCTGCATTTTAGTTGTGCGCAGTATATAGTAGGAGGACAGTGCAGAATTTTGCTGACAACCAGTATATATAGAGCAGTACGGTACAGTAGTCCATTGCTATACCTCTGTGTCGTCAAGTATACTATCCATATCTGTGCTGCATTGTAGTTGTGCGCAGTATTATAGTAGGAGGACAGTGCAGAATTTTGCTGACCACCAGAATATATATATAGCAGTACAGTAGTCCATTGCTCTACCTCTTTGTCGTCACATATACTATCCATCCATACCTGTGCTGCATTTTAGTTGTGCACAGTATTACAGTAGGAGGACAGTGCAGAATTTTACTGACCACCAGTATATATATATAGCAGTACGGTACAGTAGTCCATTGCTCTACCTCTGTGTCGTCAAGTTTACTATCCATATATGTGCTGCATTGTAGTTGTGCGCAGTATTATAGTAGGAGGACAGTGCAGAATTTTGCTGACCACCAGAATATATATATAGCAGTACAGTAGTCCATTGCTCTACCTCTGTGTCCTCAAGTATACTATCCATATATGTGCTGCATTGTAGTTGTGCGCAGTATATAGTAGGAGGACAGTGCAGAATTTTGCTGTCCACCAGTATATATATAGCAGTACGGTACAGTAGTCCATTGCTCTACCTCTGTGTCGTCAAGTATACTATCCATATATGTGCTGCATTGTAGTTGTGTGCAGTATTATAGTAGGAGGACAGTGCAGAATTTTGCTGACCACCAGTATATATATAGCAGTACGGTACAGTAGTCCATTGCTCTACCTCTGTGTCGTCAAGTATACTATCCATATCTGTGCTGCATTGTAGTTGTGCGCAGTATTATAGTAGGAGGACAGTGCAGGATTTTGCTGACCACCAGTATATATATAGCAGTATGGTACAGTAGTCCATTGCTGTACCTCTGTGTCGTCAAGTATACTATACATATCTGTGCTGCATTGTAGTTGTGCGCAGTATTATAGTAGGAGGACAGTGCAGGATTTTGCTGACCACCCGTATATATATAGCAGTACGGTACAGTAGTCCATTGCTCTACCTCTGTGTTGTCAAGTATACTATCCATCCATACCTGTGCTGCATTGTAGTTGTGCGCAGTATTATAGTAGGAGGACAGTGCAGAAGTTTGCTGACCACCAGTATATATAGAGCAGTACGGTACAGTAGTCCATTGCTCTACCTCTGTGTCGTCAAGTATACTATCCATATCTGTGCTGCATTATAGTTGTGCGCAGTATTATAGTAGGAGGACAGTGCAGAATTTTGCTGACCACCAGTTTATATATAGCAGTACGGTACAGTAGTTCATTGCTCTACCTCTGTGTAGTCAAGTATACTATCCATCTATACCTGTGCTGCATTTTAGTTGTGCGCAGTATATAGTAGGAGGACAGTGCAGAATTTTGCTGACAACCAGTATATATATAGCAGTATGGTACAGTAGTCCATTGCTATACCTCTGTGTCGTCAAGTATACTATCCATATCTGTGCTGCATTGTAGTTGTGCGCAGTATTATAGTAGGAGGACAGTGCAGAATTTTGCTGACCACCAGAATATATATATAGCAGTACAGTAGTCCATTGCTCTACCTCTGTGTCGTCAAGTATACTATCCATATCTGTGCTGCATTGTAGTTGTGCGCAGTATTATAGTAGGAGGTCAGTGCAGAATTTTGCTGACCACCAGTATATATATAGCAGTACGGTACAGTAGTCCATTGCTCTACCTCTTTGTCGTCACATATACTATCCATCCATACCTTTGCTGCATTTTAGTTGTGCGCAGTATTACAGTAGGAGGACAGTGCAGAATTTTACTGACCACCAGTATATATATAGCAGTACGGTACAGTAGTCCATTGCTCTACCTCTGTGTCGTCAAGTATACTATCCATATCTGTGCTGCATTGTAGTTGTGCGCAGTATTATAGTAGGAGGACAGTGCAGAATTTTGCTGACCACCAGTTTATATATAGCAGTACGGTACAGTAGTTCATTGCTCTACCTCTGTGTAGTCAAGTATACTATCCATCCATACCTGTGCTGCATTTTAGTTGTGCGCAGTATATAGTAGGGGTGGTCTTCTGTATACCGGCGGTCGGGCTCCCGCCGCTCAGTATACCGGCGCCGGGAGCCCGACCGCCGGCATACCGACACTTATTTTCCCTCGAGGGGGTCCACGACCCCCATAGAGGGAGAATAAAATAGTGTGGCGCGCGTAGCGCGCCACCGTGCCCGTAGCGTGGCGAGCGCAGCGAGCCCGCAAGGGGCTCATTTGCGCTCGCCACACTGTCGGTCAGCCGGCGGTCGGGCTCCCGGCGCCGGTATGCTGGGCGCCGGGAGCCCGACCGCCGGCCAGCCGTAGTGAACCCATATAGTAGGAGGACAGTGCAGAATTTTGCTGACCACCAGTATATATATAGCAGTACGGTACAGTAGTCCATTGCTCTACCTCTTTGTCGTCACATATACTATCCATCCATAGCTGTGCTGCATTTTAGTTGTGCACAGTATTACAGTAGGAGGACAGTGCAGAATTTTACTGACCACCAGTATATATATAGCAGTACGGTACAGTAGTCCATTGCTCTACCTCTGTGTCGTCAAGTTTACTATCCATATATGTGCTGCATTGTAGTTGTGTGCAGTATTATAGTAGGAGGACAGTGCAGAATTTTGCTGACCACCAGAATATATATATATAGCAGTACAGTAGTCCATTGCTCTACCTCTGTGTCCTCAAGTATACTATCCATATCTGTGCTGCATTGTAGTTGTGCGCAGTATTATAGTAGGAGGACAGTGCAGAATTTTGCTGTCCACCAGTATATATATAGCAGTACGGTACAGTAGTCCATTGCTCTACCTCTGTGTTGTCAAGTATACTATCCATCCATACCTGTGCTGCATTGTAGTTGTGCGCAGTATTATAGTAGGAGGACAGTGCAGAAGTTTGCTGACCACCAGTATATATAGAGCAGTACGGTACAGTAGTCCATTGCTCTACCTCTGTGTCGTCAAGTATACTATCCATATCTGTGCTGCATTGTAGTTGTGCACAGTATTATAGTAGGAGGACAGTGCAGAATTTTGCTGACCACCAGTATATATATAGCAGTACGGTACAGTAGTCCATTGCTCTACCTCTGTGTCGTCAAGTATACTATCCTTATCTGTGCTGCATTGTAATTGTGCGCAGTATTATAGTAGGAGGACAGTGCAGAATTTTGCTGACCACCAGTTTATATATAGCAGTACGGTACAGTAGTCCATTGCTCTACCTCTGTGTAGTCAAGTATACTATCCATCCATACCTGTGCTGCATTTTAGTTGTGCGCAGTATATAGTAGGAGGACAGTGCAGAATTTTGCTGACAACCAGTATATATAGAGCAGTACGGCACAGTAGTCCATTGCTATACCTCTGTGTCGTCAAGTATACTATCCATATCTGTGCTGCATTGTAGTTGTGCGCAGTATTATAGTAGGAGGACAGTGCAGAATTTTGCTGACCACCTGAATATATATATAGCAGTACAGTAGTCCATTGCTCTACCTCTTTGTCGTCACATATACTATCCATCCATACCTGTGCTGCATTTTAGTTGTGCACAGTATTACAGTAGGAGGACAGTGCAGAATTTTACTGACCACCAGTATATATATAGCAGTACGGTACAGTAGTCCATTGCTCTACCTCTGTGTCGTCAAGTTTACTATCCATATATGTGCTGCATTGTAGTTGTGCGCAGTATTATAGTAGGAGGACAGTGCAGAATTTTGCTGACCACCAGAATATATATATAGCAGTACAGTAGTCCATTGCTCTACCTCTGTGTCCTCAAGTATACTATCCATATATGTGCTGCATTGTAGTTGTGTGCAGTATACAGTAGGAGGACAGTGCAGAATTTTGCTGTCCACCAGTATATATATAGCAGTACGGTACAGTAGTCCATTGCTCTACCTCTGTGTCGTCAAGTATACTATCCATATATGTGCTGCATTGTAGTTGTGTGCAGTATTATAGTAGGAGGACAGTGCAGAATTTTGCTGACCACCAGTATATATATAGCAGTACGGTACAGTAGTCCATTGCTCTACCTCTGTGTCATCAAGTATACTATCCATATCTGTGCTGCATTGTAGTTGTGCGCAGTATTATAGTAGGAGGACAGTGCAGGATTTTGCTGACCACCAGTATATATATAGCAGTACGGTACAGTAGTCCATTGCTGTACCTCTGTGTCGTCAAGTATACTATACATATCTGTGCTGCATTGTAGTTGTGCGCAGTATTATAGTAGGAGGACAGTGCAGGATTTTGCTGACCACCAGTATATATATAGCAGTACGGTACAGTAGTCCATTGCTCTACCTCTGTGTTGTCAAGTATACTATCCATCCATACCTGTGCTGCATTGTAGTTGTGCGCAGTATTATAGTAGGAGGACAGTGCAGAAGTTTGCTGACCACCAGTATATATAGAGCAGTACGGTACAGTAGTCCATTGCTCTACCTCTGTGTCGTCAAGTATACTATCCATATCTGTGCTGCATTGTAGTTGTGCGCAGTATTATAATAGGAGGACAGTGCAGAATTTTGCTGACCACCAGTTTATATATAGCAGTACGGTACAGTAGTTCATTGCTCTACCTCTGTGTAGTCAAGTATACTATCCATCTATACCTGTGCTGCATTTTAGTTGTGCGCAGCATATAGTAGGAGGACAGTGCAGAATTTTGCTGACAACCAGTATATATATAGCAGTACGGTACAGTAGTCCATTGCTCTACCTCTGTGTCGTCAAGTTTACTATCCATATATGTGCTGCATTGTAGTTGTGTGCAGTATTATAGTAGGAGGACAGTGCAGAATTTTGCTGACCACCAGAATATATATATATAGCAGTACAGTAGTCCATTGCTCTACCTCTGTGTCCTCAAGTATACTATCCATATCTGTGCTGCATTGTAGTTGTGCGCAGTATTATAGTAGGAGGACAGTGCAGAATTTTGCTGTCCACCAGTATATATATAGCAGTACGGTACAGTAGTCCATTGCTCTACCTCTGTGTTGTCAAGTATACTATCCATCCATACCTGTGCTGCATTGTAGTTGTGCGCAGTATTATAGTAGGAGGACAGTGCAGAAGTTTGCTGACCACCAGTATATATAGAGCAGTACGGTACAGTAGTCCATTGCTCTACCTCTGTGTCGTCAAGTATACTATCCATATCTGTGCTGCATTGTAGTTGTGCACAGTATTATAGTAGGAGGACAGTGCAGAATTTTGCTGACCACCAGTATATATATAGCAGTACGGTACAGTAGTCCATTGCTCTACCTCTGTGTCGTCAAGTATACTATCCATATCTGTGCTGCATTGTAATTGTGCGCAGTATTATAGTAGGAGGACAGTGCAGAATTTTGCTGACCACCAGTTTATATATAGCAGTACGGTACAGTAGTCCATTGCTCTACCTCTGTGTAGTCAAGTATACTATCCATCCATACCTGTGCTGCATTTTAGTTGTGCGCAGTATATAGTAGGAGGACAGTGCAGAATTTTGCTGACAACCAGTATATATAGAGCAGTACGGCACAGTAGTCCATTGCTATACCTCTGTGTCGTCAAGTATACTATCCATATCTGTGCTGCATTGTAGTTGTGCGCAGTATTATAGTAGGAGGACAGTGCAGAATTTTGCTGACCACCTGAATATATATATAGCAGTACAGTAGTCCATTGCTCTACCTCTTTGTCGTCACATATACTATCCATCCATACCTGTGCTGCATTTTAGTTGTGCACAGTATTACAGTAGGAGGACAGTGCAGAATTTTACTGACCACCAGTATATATATAGCAGTACGGTACAGTAGTCCATTGCTCTACCTCTGTGTCGTCAAGTTTACTATCCATATATGTGCTGCATTGTAGTTGTGCGCAGTATTATAGTAGGAGGACAGTGCAGAATTTTGCTGACCACCAGAATATATATATAGCAGTACAGTAGTCCATTGCTCTACCTCTGTGTCCTCAAGTATACTATCCATATATGTGCTGCATTGTAGTTGTGTGCAGTATACAGTAGGAGGACAGTGCAGAATTTTGCTGTCCACCAGTATATATATAGCAGTACGGTACAGTAGTCCATTGCTCTACCTCTGTGTCGTCAAGTATACTATCCATATATGTGCTGCATTGTAGTTGTGTGCAGTATTATAGTAGGAGGACAGTGCAGAATTTTGCTGACCACCAGTATATATATAGCAGTACGGTACAGTAGTCCATTGCTCTACCTCTGTGTCATCAAGTATACTATCCATATCTGTGCTGCATTGTAGTTGTGCGCAGTATTATAGTAGGAGGACAGTGCAGGATTTTGCTGACCACCAGTATATATATAGCAGTACGGTACAGTAGTCCATTGCTGTACCTCTGTGTCGTCAAGTATACTATACATATCTGTGCTGCATTGTAGTTGTGCGCAGTATTATAGTAGGAGGACAGTGCAGGATTTTGCTGACCACCAGTATATATATAGCAGTACGGTACAGTAGTCCATTGCTCTACCTCTGTGTTGTCAAGTATACTATCCATCCATACCTGTGCTGCATTGTAGTTGTGCGCAGTATTATAGTAGGAGGACAGTGCAGAAGTTTGCTGACCACCAGTATATATAGAGCAGTACGGTACAGTAGTCCATTGCTCTACCTCTGTGTCGTCAAGTATACTATCCATATCTGTGCTGCATTGTAGTTGTGCGCAGTATTATAATAGGAGGACAGTGCAGAATTTTGCTGACCACCAGTTTATATATAGCAGTACGGTACAGTAGTTCATTGCTCTACCTCTGTGTAGTCAAGTATACTATCCATCTATACCTGTGCTGCATTTTAGTTGTGCGCAGCATATAGTAGGAGGACAGTGCAGAATTTTGCTGACAACCAGTATATATATAGCAGTACGGTACAGTAGTCCATTGCTATACCTCTGTGTCGTCAAGTATACTATCCATATCTGTGCTGCATTGTAGTTGTGCGCAGTATTATAGTAGGAGGACAGTGCAGAATTTTGCTGACCACCAGAATATATATATAGCAGTACAGTAGTCCATTGCTCTACCTCTGTGTCGTCAAGTATACTATCCATCCATACCTGTGCTGCATTTTAGTTGTGCACAGTATTACAGTAGGAGGACAGTGCAGAATTTTACTGACCACCAGTATATATATATAGCAGTACGGTACAGTAGTCCATTGCTCTACCTCTGTGTCGTCAAGTTTACTATCCATATATGTGCTGCATTGTAGTTGTGCGCAGTATTATAGTAGGAGGACAGTGCAGAATTTTGCTGACCACCAGAATATATATATAGCAGTACAGTAGTCCATTGCTCTACCTCTGTGTCCTCAAGTATACTATCCATATATGTGCTGCATTGTAGTTGTGCGCAGTATACAGTAGGAGGACAGTGCAGAATTTTGCTGTCCACCAGTATATATATAGCAGTACGGTACAGTAGTCCATTGCTCTACCTCTGTGTCGTCAAGTATACTATCCATATATGTGCTGCATTGTAGTTGTGTGCAGTATTATAGTAGGAGGACAGTGCAGAATTTTGCTGACCACCAGTATATATATAGCAGTACGGTACAGTAGTCCATTGCTCTACCTCTGTGTCGTCAAGTATACTATCCATATCTGTGCTGCATTGTAGTTGTGCCCAGTATTATAGTAGGAGGACAGTGCAGGATTTTGCTGACCACCAGTATATATATAGCAGTACGGTACAGTAGTCCATTGCTGTACCTCTGTGTCGTCAAGTATACTATACATATCTGTGCTGCATTGTAGTTGTGCGCAGTATTATAGTAGGAGGACAGTGCAGGATTTTGCTGACCACCTGTATATATATAGCAGTACGGTACAGTAGTCCATTGCTCTACCTCTGTGTTGTCAAGTATACTATCCATCCATACCTGTGCTGCAATGTAGTTGTGCGCAGTATTATAGTAGGAGGACAGTGCAGAATTTTGCTGACAACCAGTATATATAGAGCAGTACGGCACAGTAGTCCATTGCTATACCTCTGTGTCGTCAAGTATACTATCCATATCTGTGCTGCATTGTAGTTGTGCGCAGTATTATAGTAGGAGGACAGTGCAGAATTTTGCTGACCACCAGAATATATATATAGCAGTACAGTAGTCCATTGCTCTACCTCTTTGTCGTCACATATACTATCCATCCATACCTGTGCTGCATTTTAGTTGTGCACAGTATTACAGTAGGAGGACAGTGCAGAATTTTACTGACCACCAGTATATATATAGCAGTACGGTACAGTAGTCCATTGCTCTACCTCTGTGTCGTCAAGTTTACTATCCATATATGTGCTGCATTGTAGTTGTGCGCAGTATTATAGTAGGAGGACAGTGCAGAATTTTGCTGACCACCAGAATATATATATAGCAGTACAGTAGTCCATTGCTCTACCTCTGTGTCCTCAAGTATACTATCCATATATGTGCTGCATTGTAGTTGTGTGCAGTATACAGTAGGAGGACAGTGCAGAATTTTGCTGTCCACCAGTATATATATAGCAGTACGGTACAGTAGTCCATTGCTCTACCTCTGTGTCGTCAAGTATACTATCCATATATGTGCTGCATTGTAGTTGTGTGCAGTATTATAGTAGGAGGACAGTGCAGAATTTTGCTGACCACCAGTATATATATAGCAGTACGGTACAGTAGTCCATTGCTCTACCTCTGTGTCATCAAGTATACTATCCATATCTGTGCTGCATTGTAGTTGTGCGCAGTATTATAGTAGGAGGACAGTGCAGGATTTTGCTGACCACCAGTATATATATAGCAGTACGGTACAGTAGTCCATTGCTCTACCTCTGTGTCGTCAAGTATACTATACATATCTGTGCTGCATTGTAGTTGTGCGCAGTATTATAGTAGGAGGACAGTGCAGGATTTTGCTGACCACCAGTATATATATAGCAGTACGGTACAGTAGTCCATTGCTCTACCTCTGTGTTGTCAAGTATACTATCCATCCATACCTGTGCTGCATTGTAGTTGTGCGCAGTATTATAGTAGGAGGACAGTGCAGAAGTTTGCTGACCACCAGTATATATAGAGCAGTACGGTACAGTAGTCCATTGCTCTACCTCTGTGTCGTCAAGTATACTATCCATATCTGTGCTGCATTGTAGTTGTGCGCAGTATTATAGTAGGAGGACAGTGCAGAATTTTGCTGACCACCAGTTTATATATAGCAGTACGGTACAGTAGTTCATTGCTCTACCTCTGTGTAGTCAAGTATACTATCCATCTATACCTGTGCTGCATTTTAGTTGTGCGCAGCATATAGTAGGAGGACAGTGCAGAATTTTGCTGACAACCAGTATATATATAGCAGTACGGTACAGTAGTCCATTGCTATACCTCTGTGTCGTCAAGTATACTATCCATATCTGTGCTGCATTGTAGTTGTGCGCAGTATTATAGTAGGAGGACAGTGCAGAATTTTGCTGACCACCAGAATATATATATAGCAGTACAGTAGTCCATTGCTCTACCTCTGTGTCATCAAGTATACTATCCATATCTGTGCTGCATTGTAGTTATGCGCAGTATTATAGTAGGAGGACAGTGCAGAATTTTGCTGACCACCAGTATATATATAGCAGTACGGTACAGTAGTCCATTGCTCTACCTCTGTGTCGTCAAGTACACTATCCATATCTGTGCTGCATTGTAGGTGTGCGCAGTATTATAGTAGGAGGACAGTGCAGAATTTTGCTGACCACCAGTTTATATATAGCAGTTCGGTACAGTAGTTCATTGCTCTACCTCTGTGTAGTCAAGTATACTATCCATCCATACCTGTGCTGCATTTTAGTTGTGCGCAGTATATAGTAGGAGGACAGTGCAGAATTTTGTTGACAACCAGTATATATATAGCAGTACGGTACAGTAGTCCATTGCTCTACCTCTGTGTCCTCAAGTATACTATCCATATGTGTGCTGCGTTGTAGTTGTGCGCAGTATTATAGTAGGAGAACAGTGCAGAATTTTGCTGACCACCCGTATATATATAGCAGTACGGAGCAGTAGTCCATTGCTCTAACTCTGTGTTGTCAAGTATACTATCCATCCATACCTGTGCTGCATTGCAGTTGTGCGCAGTATTATAGTAGGAGGACAGTGCAGAATTTTGCTGACAACCAGTATATATATATAGCAGTACGGTACAGTAGTCCATTGCTCTACCTCTGTGTCGTCAAGTATACTATTAATATATGTGCTGCATTGTAGTTGTGCGCAGATTTATAGTAGGAGGACAGTGCAGAATTTTGCTGACCACCAGTATATATATAGCAGTACGGTACAGTAGTCCATTGCTCTACCTCTGTGTCATCAAGTATACTATCCATCCATACCTGTGCTGCATTTTAGTTGTGCGCAGTACTGTATATAGTAGGAGTACAGTGCAGAATTTTACTGACCACCAGTATATATATAGCAGTACGGTACAGTAGTCCAATGCGCTACCTCTGTGTCATCAAGTATACTATCCATATCTGTGCTGCATTGTAGTTGTGCACAGTATTATAGTAGAAGGATAGTGCAGAATTTTGCTGACCACCAGTATATTTATAGCAGTACGGTACAGTAGTCCATTGCTCTACCTCTGTGTCATCACGTATACTATCCATCCATACCTGTGCTGCATTTTAGTTGTGCGCAGTATATAGTAGGAGGACAGTGCAGAATTTTGCTGACCACCAGTATATATATAGCAGTACGGTACAGTAGTCCATTGCTCTACCTCTGTGTTGTCAAGTATACTATCCATCCATACCTGTGCTGCATTGTAGTTGTGCGCAGTATTATAGTAGGAGGACAGTGCAGAATTTTTCTGACCATCAGTTTATATATAGCAGTATGGTACAGTAGTCCATTGCTCTACTTCTGTGTCGTCAAGTATACTCTCCATATCTGTGCTGCATTGTAGTTGTGTGCAGTATTATAGTAGGAGGACAGTGCAGAATTTTGCTGACCACCAGTATATATATATATATAGCAGTACGGTACAGTAGTCCATTGCTCTACCTCTGTGTCGTCAAGTATACTATCCATATCTGTGCTGCATTGTAGTTGTGCGCAGTATTATAGTAGGAGGTCAGTGCAGAATTTAGCTGACCACCTTTATATATATATAGCAGTACGGTACAGTAGTCCATTGCTCTACCTCTTTGTCGTCACATATACTATCCATCCATACCTGTGCTGCATTTTAGTTGTGCGCATTATTACAGTAGGAGGACAGTGCAGAATTTTACGGACCACCAGTATGTATATATAGCAGTACGGTACAGTAGTCCATTGCTCTACCTCTGTGTCGTCAAGTTTACTATCCATATATGTGCTGTATTGTAGTTGTGCGCAGTATTATAGTAAGAGGACAGTGCAGAATTTTGCTGACCACCAGAATATATATATATAGCAGTACAGTAGTCCATTGCTCTACCTATGTGTCCTCAAGTATACTATCCATATCTGTGCTGCATTGTAGTTGTGCGCAGTATTATAGTAGGAGGACAGTGCAGGATTTTGCTGACCACCAGTATATATATAGCAGTACGGTACAGTAATCCATTGCTGTACCTCTGTGTCGTCAAGTATACTATACATATCTGTGCTGCATTGTAGTTGTGCGCAGTATTATAGTAGGAGGACAGTGCAGGATTTTGCTGACCACCAGTATATATATAGCAGTACGGTACAGTAGTCCAATGCTCTACCTCTGTGTTGTCAAGTATACTATCCATCCATACCTGTGCTGCATTGTAGTTGTGCGCAGTATTATAGTAGGAGGACAGTGCAGACGTTTGCTGACCACCAGTATATATATAGCAGTACGGTACAGTAGTCCATTGCTCTACCTCTGTGTCATCAATTATACTATCCATATCTGTGCTGCATTGTAGTTGTGCGCAGTATTATAGTAGGAGGACAGTGCAGAATTTTGCTGACCACCAGTACATATATAGCAGTACGGTACAGTAGTCCATTGCTCTACCTCTGTGTCATCAAGTATACTATCCATCCATACCTGTGCTGAATTTTAGTTGTGCGCAGTACTGTATATAGTAGGAGTACAGTGCAGAATTTTGCTGACCACAAGTATATATACAGCAGTACGGGACAGTAGTCCAATGCGCTACCTCTGTGTCATCAAGTATACTATCCATATCTGTGCTGCATTGTAGTTGTGCACAGTATTATAGTAGAAGGATAGTGCAGAATTTTGCTGACCACCAGTATATTTATAGCAGTACGGTACAGTAGTCCATTGCTCTACCTCTGTGTCATCACGTATACTATCCATCCATACCTGTGCTGCATTTTAGTTGTGCGCAGTATATAGTAGGAGGACAGTGCAGAATTTTGCTGACCACCAGTATATATATAGCAGTACGGTACAGTAGTCCATTGCTCTACCTCTGTGTTGTCAAGTATACTATCCATCCATACCTGTGCTGCATTGTAGTTGTGCGCAGTATTATAGTAGGAGGACAGTGCAGAATTTTTCTGACCATCAGTTTATATATAGCAGTATGGTACAGTAGTCCATTGCTCTACTTCTGTGTCGTCAAGTATACTCTCCATATCTGTGCTGCATTGTAGTTGTGTGCAGTATTATAGTAGGAGGACAGTGCAGAATTTTGCTGACCACCAGTATATATATATATATAGCAGTACGGTACAGTAGTCCATTGCTCTACCTCTGTGTCGTCAAGTATACTATCCATATCTGTGCTGCATTGTAGTTGTGCGCAGTATTATAGTAGGAGGTCAGTGCAGAATTTAGCTGACCACCTTTATATATATATAGCAGTACGGTACAGTAGTCCATTGCTCTACCTCTTTGTCGTCACATATACTATCCATCCATACCTGTGCTGCATTTTAGTTGTGCGCATTATTACAGTAGGAGGACAGTGCAGAATTTTACGGACCACCAGTATGTATATATAGCAGTACGGCACAGTAGTCCATTGCTCTACCTCTGTGTCGTCAAGTTTACTATCCATATATGTGCTGTATTGTAGTTGTGCGCAGTATTATAGTAAGAGGACAGTGCAGAATTTTGCTGACCACCAGAATATATATATATAGCAGTACAGTAGTCCATTGCTCTACCTATGTGTCCTCAAGTATACTATCCATATCTGTGCTGCATTGTAGTTGTGCGCAGTATTATAGTAGGAGGACAGTGCAGAATTTTGCTGACCACCAGTATATATATAGTAGTACGGTACAGTAGTCCATTGCTCTACCTCTGTGTCGTCAAGTATACTATCCATATCTGTGCTGCATTGTAGTTGTGCGCAGTATTATAGTAGGAGGACAGTGCAGGATTTTGCTGACCACCAGTATATATATAGCAGTACGGTACAGTAATCCATTGCTGTACCTCTGTGTCGTCAAGTATACTATACATATCTGTGCTGCATTGTAGTTGTGCGCAGTATTATAGTAGGAGGACAGTGCAGGATTTTGCTGACCACCAGTATATATATAGCAGTACGGTACAGTAGTCCAATGCTCTACCTCTGTGTTGTCAAGTATACTATCCATCCATACCTGTGCTGCATTGTAGTTGTGCGCAGTATTATAGTAGGAGGACAGTGCAGACGTTTGCTGACCACCAGTATATATATAGCAGTACGGTACAGTAGTCCATTGCTCTACCTCTGTGTCATCAATTATACTATCCATATCTGTGCTGCATTGTAGTTGTGCGCAGTATTATAGTAGGAGGACAGTGCAGAATTTTGCTGACCACCAGTACATATATAGCAGTACGGTACAGTAGTCCATTGCTCTACCTCTGTGTCATCAAGTATACTATCCATCCATACCTGTGCTGAATTTTAGTTGTGCGCAGTACTGTATATAGTAGGAGTACAGTGCAGAATTTTGCTGACCACCAGTATATATACAGCAGTACGGGACAGTAGTCCAATGCGCTACCTCTGTGTCATCAAGTATACTATCCATATCTGTGCTGCATTGTAGTTGTGCACAGTATTATAGTAGAAGGATAGTGCAGAATTTTGCTGACCACCAGTATATTTATAGCAGTACGGTACAGTAGTCCATTGCTCTACCTCTGTGTCATCACGTATACTATCCATCCATACCTGTGCTGCATTTCTCTATCGTCCTAGTGGATGCTGGGGTTCCTGAAAGGACCATGGGGAATAGCGGCTCCGCAGGAGACAGGGCACAAAAAGTAAAGCTTTAGGATCAGGTGGTGTGCACTGGCTCCTCCCCCTATGACCCTCCTCCAAGCCTCAGTTAGGTTTTTGTGCCCGGCCGAGAAGGGTGCAATCTAGGTGGCTCTCCTAAAGAGCTGCTTAGAAAAGTTTAGCTTAGGTTTTTTATTTTACAGTGAGTCCTGCTGGCAACAGGATCACTGCATAGAGGGACTTAGGGGAGAAGAAGTAAACTCACCTGCGTGCAGGATGGATTGGCTTCTTTGGCTACTGGACATTAGCTCCAGAGGGACGATCACAGGTACAGCCTGGATGGTCACCGGAGCCTCGCCGCCGGCCCCCTTGCAGATGAGTTGTGCGCAGTATATAGTAGGAGGACAGTGCAGAATTTTGCTGACCACCAGTATATATATAGCAGTACGGTACAGTAGTCCATTGCTCTACCTCTGTGTTGTCAAGTATACTATCCATCCATACCTGTGCTGCATTGTAGTTGTGCGCAGTATTATAGTAGGAGGACAGTGCAGAATTTTGCTGACCATCAGTTTATATATAGCAGTATGGTACAGTAGTCCATTGCTCTACCTCTGTGTCGTCAAGTATACTCTCCATATCTGTGCTGCATTGTAGTTGTGTGCAGTATTATAGTAGGAGGACAGTGCAGAATATTGCTGACCACCAGTATATATATATATATAGCAGTACGGTACAGTAGTCCATTGCTCTACCTCTGTGTCGTCAAGTATACTATCCATATCTGTGCTGCATTGTAGTTGTGCGCAGTATTATAGTAGGAGGTCAGTGCAGAATTTTGCTGACCACCAGTATATATATAGCAGTACGGTACAGTAGTCCATTGCTCTGCCTCTTTGTCGTCACATATACTATCCATCCATACCTGTGCTGCATTTTAGTTGTGCGCAGTATTACAGTAGGAGGACAGTGCAGAATTTTACAGACCACCAGTATATATATAGCAGGACGGTACAGTAGTCCATTGCTCTACCTCTGTGTCGTCAAGTTTACTATCCATATATGTGCTGTATTGTAGTTGTGCGCAGTATTATAGTAAGAGGACAGTGCAGAATTCTGCTAACCACCAGAATATATATATATATATAGCAGTACAATAGTCCATTGCTCTACCTCTGTGTCCTCAAGTATACTATCCATATCTGTGCTGCATTGTAGTTGTGCGCAGTATTATAGTAGGAGGACAGTGCAGAATTTTGCTTACCACCAGTATATATATAGTAGTACGGTACAGTAGTCCATTGCTCTACCTCTGTGTCGTCAAGTATACTATCCATATCTGTGCTGCATTGTAGTTGTGCGCAGTATTATAGTTGGAGGACAGTGCAGGATTTTGCTGACCACCAGTATATATATATAGCAGTACGGTACAGTAGTCCATTGCTGTACCTCTGTGTCGTCAAGTATACTATACATATCTGTGCTGCATTGTAGTTGTGCGCAGTATTATAGTAGGAGGACAGTGCAGGATTTTGCTGACCACCAGTATATATATAGCAGTACGGTACAGTAGTCCATTGCTCTACCTCTGTGTTGTCAAGTATACTATCCATCCATACCTGTGCTGCATTGTAGTTGTGCGCAGTTTTATAGTAGGAGGACAGTGCAGAAGTTTGCTGACCACCAGTATATATATAGCAGTACGGTACAGTAGTCCATTGCTCTACCTCTGTGTCGTCAATTATACTATCCATATCTGTGCTGCATTGTAGTTGTGCGCAGTATTATAGTAGGAGGACAGTGCAGAATTTTGCTGACCACCAGTACATATATAGCAGTACGGTACAGTAGTCCATTGCTCTACCTCTGTGTCATCAAGTATACTATCCATCCATACCTGTGCTGCATTTTAGTTGTGCGCAGTACTGTATATAGTAGGAGTACAGTGCAGAATTTTGCTGACCACCAGTATATATACAGCAGTATGGGACAGTAGTCCAATGCGCTACCTCTGTGTCATCAAGTATACTATCCATATCTGTGCTGCATTGTAGTTGTGCGCAGTATTATAGTAGAAGGATAGTGCAGAATTTTGCTGACCACCAGCATATATATAGCAGTACGGTACAGTAGTCCATTACTCTACCTCTGTGTCATCACGTATACTATCCATCCATACCTGTGCTGCATTTTAGTTGTGCGCAGTATATAGTAGGAGGACAGTGCAGAATTTTGCTGACCACCAGTATATATAGAGCAGTACGGTACAGTAGTCCATTGCTCTACCTCTGTGTCGTCAAGTATACTATCCATATCTGTGCTGCATTGTAGTTGTGCGCAGTATTATAGTAGGAGGACAGTGCAGGATTTTGCTGACCACCAGTATATATATAGCAGTATGGTACAGTAGTCCATTGCTCTACCGCTGTGTTGTCAAGTATACTATCCATCCATACCTGTGCTGCATTGTAGTTGTGCACAGTATTATAGTAGGAGGACAGTGCAGAATTTTACTGACCACCAGTATATATATATAGCAGTACGGTACAATAGTCCAATGCTCTACCTCTGTGTCGTCAAGTATACTATCCATATCTGTGCTGTATTTTAGTTGTGCGCAGTATTGTAGTAGGAGGACAGTGCAGAATTTTGCTGACCACCAGTATACATATAGCAGTACGGTACAGTAGTCCATTGCTCTACCTCTGTGTCATCAAGTATACTATCCATCCATACCCGTGCTGCATTTAAGTTGTGTACAGTACTGTATATAGTAGGATGACTGTGCAGAATTTTGCTGACAACCACTATATACTATAGCAGTAAGGTACAGTAGTCCATTGCTCTACCTCTGTGTCGTCAAGGATACTATCCATATCTGTGCTGCATTGTAGTTGTGCGCAGTATTATAGTAGGAGGACAGTGCAGAATTTTGCTGACCACCAGTTTATATATAGCAGTATGGTACAGTAGTTCATTGCTCTACCTCTGTGTAGTCAAGTATACTATCCATCCATACCTGTGCTGCATTTTAGTTGTGCGCAGTATATGGTAGAAGGACAGTGCAGAATTTTGCTGACCACCAGTATATATATAGCAGTACGGTACAGTAGTCCATTGCTCTACCTCTTTGTCGTCACATATACTATCCATCCATACCTGTGCTGCATTTTAGTTGTGCACAGTATTACAGTAGGAGGACAGTGCAGAATTTTACTGACCACCAGTATATATATAGCAGTACGGTACAGTAGTCCATTGCTCTACCTCTGTGTCGTCAAGTTTACTATCCATATATGTGCTGCATTGTAGTTATGCGCAGTATTATAGTAGGAGGACAGTGCAGAATTTTGCTGACCACCAGAATATATATATAGCAGTACAGTAGTCCATTGCTCTACCTCTGTGTCCTCAAGTATACTATCCATATCTGTGCTGCATTGTAGTTGTGCGCAGTATTATAGTAGGAGGACAGTGCAGAATTTTGCTGACCACCAGTATATATATATAGCAGTACGGTACAGTAGTCCATTGCTCTACCTCTGTGTCGTCAAGTATACTATCCATATCTGTGCTGCATTGTAGTTGTGCGCAGTATTATAGTAGGAGGACAGTGCAGGATTTTGCTGACCACCAGTATATATATAGCAGTACGGTACAGTAGTCCATTGCTGTACCTCTGTGTCGTCAAGTATACTATCCATATCTGTGCTGCATTGTAGTTGTGCGCAGTATTATAGTAGGAGGACAGTGCAGGATTTTGCTGACCACCAGTTTATATATAGCAGTACGGTACAGTAGTTCATTGCTCTACCTCTGTGTAGTCAAGTATACTATCCATCCATACCTGTGCTGCATTTTATTTGTGCGCAGTATATAGTAGGAGGACAGTGCAGAATTTTGCTGACAACCAGTATATATATAGCAGTACGGTACAGTAGTCCATTGCTATACCTCTGTGTCGTCAAGTATACTATCCATATCTGTGCTGCATTGTAGTTGTGCGCAGTATTATAGTAGGAGGACAGTGCAGAATTTTGCTGACCACCAGAATATATATATAGCAGTACAGTAGTCCATTGCTCTACCTCTGTGTCGTCAAGTATACTATCCATATCTGTGCTGCATTGTAGTTGTGCGTAGTATTATAGTAGGAGGTCAGTGCAGAATTTTGCTGACCACCAGTATATATATAGCAGTATGGTACAGTAGTCCATTGCTCTACCGCTGTGTTGTCAAGTTTACTATCCATCCATACCTGTGCTGCATTGTAGTTGTGCACAGTATTATAGTAGGAGGACAGTGCAGAATTTTGCTGACCATCAGTTTATATATAGCAGTACGGTACAGTAGTCCATTGCTCTACCTCTGTGTCGTCAAGTATACTCTCCATATCTGTGCTGCATTGTAGTTGTGTGCAGTATTATAGTAGGAGGACAGTGCAGAATTTTGCTGACCACCAGTATATATATAGCAGTACGGTACAGTAGTCCATTGCTCTACCTCTGTGTCGTCAAGTATACTATCCATATCTGTGCTGCATTGTAGTTGTGCGCAGTATTATAGCAGGAGGACAGTGCAGGATTTTGCTGACCACCAGTATATATATAGCAGTATGGTACAGTAGTCCATTGCTCTACCGCTGTGTTGTCAAGTATACTATCCATCCATACCTGTGCTGCATTGTAGTTGTGCACAGTCTTATAGTAGAAGGACAGTGCAGAATTTTGCTGACCACCAGTATATATATATAGCAGTACGGTACAATAGTCCAATGCTCTACCTCTGTGTCGTCAAGTATACTATCCATATCTGTGCTGCATTTTAGTTGTGCGCAGTATTGTAGTAGGAGGACAGTGCAGAATTTTGCTGACCACCAGTATATATATAGTAGTATGGTACAGTAGTCCATTGCTCTACCTCTGTGTCATCAAGTATACTATCCATCCATACCCGTGATGCATTTAAGTTGTGTACAGTACAGTATATAGAAGGATGACAGAGCAGAATTTTGCTGACAACCAGTATATATATAGCAGTACGGTACAGTAGTCCATTGCTCTACCTCTGTGTCATCAAGTATACTATCCATATCTGTGCTGCATTGTAGTTATGCGCAGTATTATAGTAGGAGGACAGTGCAGAATTTTGCTGACCACCAGTGTATATATAGCAGTACTGTACAGTAGTCCATTGCTCTACCTCTGTGTCGTCAAGTATACTATCCATATCTGTGCTGCATTGTAGTTGTGCGCAGTATTATAGTAGGAGGACAGTGCAGAATTTTGCTGACCACCAGTTTATATATAGCAGTACGGTACAGTAGTTCATTGCTCTACCTCTGTGTAGTCAAGTATACTATCCATCCATACCTGTGCTGCATTTTAGTTGTGCGCAGTATATAGTAGGAGGACAGTGCAGAATTTTGCTGACCACCAGTATATATATAGCAGTACGGTACAGTAGTCCATTGCTCTACCTCTTTGTCGTCACATATACTATCCATCCATAGCTGTGCTGCATTTTAGTTGTGCACAGTATTACAGTAGGAGGACAGTGCAGAATTTTACTGACCACCAGTATATATATATAGCAGTACGGTACAGTAGTCCATTGCTCTACCTCTGTGTCGTCAAGTTTACTATACATATATGTGCTGCATTGTAGTTGTGTGCAGTATTATAGTAGGAGGACAGTGCAGAATTTTGCTGACCACCAGAATATATATATATAGCAGTACAGTAGTCCATTGCTCTACCTCTGTGTCCTCAAGTATACTATCCATATCTGTGCTGCATTGTAGTTGTGCGCAGTATTATAGTAGGAGGACAGTGCAGAATTTTGCTGTCCACCAGTATATATATAGCAGTACGGTACAGTAGTCCATTGCTCTACCTCTGTGTTGTCAAGTATACTATCCATCCATACCTGTGCTGCATTGTAGTTGTGCGCAGTATTAAAGTAGGAGGACAGTGCAGAAGTTTGCTGACCACCAGTATATATAGAGCAGTACGGTACAGTAGTCCATTGCTCTACCTCTGTGTCGTCAAGTATACTATCCATATCTGTGCTGCATTGTGGTTGTGCACAGTATTATAGTAGGAGGACAGTGCAGAATTTTGCTGACCACCAGTATATATATAGCAGTACGGTACAGTAGTCCATTGCTCTACCTCTGTGTCGTCAAGTATACTATCCATATCTGTGCTGCATTGTAGTTGTGCGCAGTATTATAGTAGGAGGACAGTGCAGAATTTTGCTGACCACCAGTTTATATATAGCAGTACGGTACAGTAGTCCATTGCTCTACCTCTGTGTAGTCAAGTATACTATCCATCCATACCTGTGCTGCATTTTAGTTGTGCGCAGTATATAGTAGGAGGACAGTGCAGAATTTTGCTGACAACCAGTATATATAGAGCAGTACGGTACAGTAGTCCATTGCTATACCTCTGTGTCGTCAAGTATACTATCCATATCTGTGCTGCATTGTAGTTGTGCGCAGTATTATAGTAGGAGGACAGTGCAGAATTTTGCTGACCACCAGAATATATATATAGCAGTACAGTAGTCCATTGCTCTACCTCTTTGTCGTCACATATACTATCCATCCATACCTGTGCTGCATTTTAGTTGTGCACAGTATTACAGTAGGAGGACAGTGCAGAATTTTACTGACCACCAGTATTTATATATAGCAGTACGGTACAGTAGTCCATTGCTCTACCTTTGTGTCGTCAAGTTTACTATCCATATATGTGCTGCATTGTAGTTGTGCGCAGTATTATAGTAGGAGGACAGTGCAGAATTTTGCTGACCACCAGAATATATATATAGCAGTACAGTAGTCCATTGCTCTACCTCTGTGTCCTCAAGTATACTATCCATATATGTGCTGCATTGTAGTTGTGCGCAGTATACAGTAGGAGGACAGTGCAGAATTTTGCTGTCCACCAGTATATATATAGCAGTACGGTACAGTAGTCCATTGCTCTACCTCTGTGTCGTCAAGTATACTATCCATATATGTGCTGCATTGTAGTTGTGTGCAGTATTATAGTAGGAGGACAGTGCAGAATTTTGCTGACCACCAGTATATATATAGCAGTACGGTACAGTAGTCCATTGCTCTACCTCTGTGTCGTCAAGTATACTATCCATATCTGTGCTGCATTGTAGTTGTGCGCAGTATTATAGTAGGAGGACAGTGCAGGATTTTGCTGACCACCAGTATATATATAGCAGTACGGTACAGTAGTCCATTGCTGTACCTCTGTGTCGTCAAGTATACTATACATATCTGTGCTGCATTGTAGTTGTGCGCAGTATTATAGTAGGAGGACAGTGCAGGATTTTGCTGACCACCCGTATATATATATAGCAGTACGGTACAGTAGTCCATTGCTCTACCTCTGTGTTGTCAAGTATACTATCCATCCATACCTGTGCTGCATTGTAGTTGTGCGCAGTATTATAGTAGGAGGACAGTGCAGAAGTTTGCTGACCACCAGTATATATAGAGCAGTACGGTACAGTAGTCCATTGCTCTACCTCTGTGTCGTCAAGTATACTATCCATATCTGTGCTGCATTGTAGTTGTGCGCAGTATTATAGTAGGAGGACAGTGCAGAATTTTGCTGACCACCAGTTTATATATAGCAGTACGGTACAGTAGTTCATTGCTCTACCTCTGTGTAGTCAAGTATACTATCCATCTATACCTGTGCTGCATTTTAGTTGTGCGCAGTATATAGTAGGAGGACAGTGCAGAATTTTGCTGACAACCAGTATATATATAGCAGTACGGTACAGTAGTCCATTGCTATACCTCTGTGTCGTCAAGTATACTATCCATATCTGTGCTGCATTGTAGTTGTGCGCAGTATTATAGTAGGAGGACAGTGCAGAATTTTGCTGACCACCAGAATATATATATAGCAGTACAGTAGTCCATTGCTCTACCTCTGTGTCGTCAAGTATACTGTCCATATCTGTGCTGCATTGTAGTTGTGCGCAGTATTATAGTAGGAGGTCAGTGCAGAATTTTGCTGACCACCAGTATATATATAGCAGTACGGTACAGTAGTCCATTGCTCTACCTCTTTGTCGTCACATATACTATCCATCCATACCTTTGCTGCATTTTAGTTGTGCGCAGTATTACAGTAGGAGGACAGTGCAGAATTTTACTGACCACCAGTATATATATAGCAGTACGGTACAGTAGTCCATTGCTCTACCTCTGTGTCGTCAAGTATACTATCCATATCTGTGCTGCATTGTAGTTGTGCGCAGTATTATAGTAGGAGGACAGTGCAGAATTTTGCTGACCACCAGTTTATATATAGCAGTACGGTACAGTAGTTCATTGCTCTACCTCTGTGTAGTCAAGTATACTATCCATCCATACCTGTGCTGCATTTTAGTTGTGCGCAGTATATAGTAGGAGGACAGTGCAGAATTTTGCTGACCACCAGTATATATATAGCAGTACGGTACAGTAGTCCATTGCTCTACCTCTTTGTCGTCACATATACTATCCATCCATAGCTGTGCTGCATTTTAGTTGTGCACAGTATTACAGTAGGAGGACAGTGCAGAATTTTACTGACCACCAGTATATATATAGCAGTACGGTACAGTAGTCCATTGCTCTACCTCTGTGTCGTCAAGTTTACTATCCATATATGTGCTGCATTGTAGTTGTGTTTAAGTATTATAGTAGGAGGACAGTGCAGAATTTTGCTGACCACCAGAATATATATATATAGCAGTACAGTAGTCCATTGCTCTACCTCTGTGTCCTCAAGTATACTATCCATATCTGTGCTGCATTGTAGTTGTGCGCAGTATTATAGTAGGAGGACAGTGCAGAATTTTGCTGTCCACCAGTATATATATAGCAGTACGGTACAGTAGTCCATTGCTCTAACTCTGTGTTGTCAAGTATACTATCCATCCATACCTGTGCTGCATTGTAGTTGTGCGCAGTATTATAGTAGGAGGACAGTGCAGAAGTTTGCTGACCACCAGTATATATAGAGCAGTACGGTACAGTAGTCCATTGCTCTACCTCTGTGTCGTCAAGTATACTATCCATATCTGTGCTGCATTGTAGTTGTGCGCAGTATTATAGTAGGAGGACAGTGCAGAATTTTGCTGACCACCAGTTTATATATAGCAGTACGGTACAGTAGTCCATTGCTCTACCTCTGTGTAGTCAAGTATACTATCCATCCATACCTGTGCTGCATTTTAGTTGTGCGCAGTATATAGTAGGAGGACAGTGCAGAATTTTGCTGACAACCAGTATATATAGAGCAGTACGGTACAGTAGTCCATTGCTATACCTCTGTGTCGTCAAGTATACTATCCATATCTGTGCTGCATTGTAGTTGTGCGCAGTATTATAGTAGGAGGACAGTGCAGAATTTTGCTGACCACCAGAATATATACATAGCAGTACAGTAGTCCATTGCTCTACCTCTTTGTCGTCACATATACTATCCATCCATACCTGTGCTGCATTTTAGTTGTGCACAGTATTACAGTAGGAGGACAGTGCAGAATTTTACTGACCACCAGTATATATATATAGCAGTACGGTACAGTAGTCCATTGCTCTACCTCTGTGTCGTCAAGTTTACTATCCATATATGTGCTGCATTGTAGTTGTGCGCAGTATTATAGTAGGAGGACAGTGCAGAATTTTGCTGACCCCCAGAATATATATATAGCAGTACAGTAGTCCATTGCTCTACCTCTGTGTCCTCAAGTATACTATCCATATATGTGCTGCATTGTAGTTGTGCGCAGTATACAGTAGGAGGACAGTGCAGAATTTTGCTGTCCACCAGTATATATATAGCAGTACGGTACAGTAGTCCATTGCTCTACCTCTGTGTCGTCAAGTATACTATCCATATATGTGCTGCATTGTAGTTGTGTGCAGTATTATAGTAGGAGGACAGTGCAGAATTTTGCTGACCACCAGTATATATATAGCAGTACGGTACAGTAGTCCATTGCTCTACCTCTGTGTCGTCAAGTATACTATCCATATCTGTGCTGCATTGTAGTTGTGCGCAGTATTATAGTAGGAGGACAGTGCAGGATTTTGCTGACCACCAGTATATATATAGCAGTATGGTACAGTAGTCCATTGCTGTACCTCTGTGTCGTCAAGTATACTATACATATCTGTGCTGCATTGTAGTTGTGCGCAGTATTATAGTAGGAGGACAGTGCAGGATTTTGCTGACCACCTGTATATATATAGCAGTACGGTACAGTAGTCCATTGCTCTACCTCTGTGTTGTCAAGTATACTATCCATCCATACCTGTGCTGCATTGTAGTTGTGCGCAGTATTATAGTAGGAGGACAGTGCAGAAGTTTGCTGACCACCAGTATATATAGAGCAGTACGGTACAGTAGTCCATTGCTCTACCTCTGTGTCGTCAAGTATACTATCCATATCTGTGCTGCATTATAGTTGTGCGCAGTATTATAGTAGGAGGACAGTGCAGAATTTTGCTGACCACCAGTTTATATATAGCAGTACGGTACAGTAGTTCATTGCTCTACCTCTGTGTAGTCAAGTATACTATCCATCTATACCTGTGCTGCATTTTAGTTGTGCGCAGTATATAGTAGGAGGACAGTGCAGAATTTTGCTGACAACCAGTATATATATAGCAGTACGGTACAGTAGTCCATTGCTATACCTCTGTGTCGTCAAGTATACTATCCATATCTGTGCTGCATTGTAGTTGTGCGCAGTATTATAGTAGGAGGACAGTGCAGAATTTTGCTGACCACCAGAATATATATATAGCAGTACAGTAGTCCATTGCTCTACCTCTGTGTCGTCAAGTATACTATCCATATCTGTGCTGCATTGTAGTTGTGCGCAGTATTATAGTAGGAGGTCAGTGCAGAATTTTGCTGACCACCAGTATATATATAGCAGTACGGTACAGTAGTCCATTGCTCTACCTCTTTGTCGTCACATATACTATCCATCCATACCTTTGCTGCATTTTAGTTGTGCGCAGTATTACAGTAGGAGGACAGTGCAGAATTTTACTGACCACCAGTATATATATAGCAGTACGGTACAGTAGTCCATTGCTCTACCTCTGTGTCGTCAAGTATACTATCCATATCTGTGCTGCATTGTAGTTGTGCGCAGTATTATAGTAGGAGGACAGTGCAGAATTTTGCTGACCACCAGTTTATATATAGCAGTACGGTACAGTAGTTCATTGCTCTACCTCTGTGTAGTCAAGTATACTATCCATCCATACCTGTGCTGCATTTTAGTTGTGCGCAGTATATAGTAGGGGTGGTCTTCTGTATACCGGCGGTCGGGCTCCCGCCGCTCAGTATACCGGCGCCGGGAGCCCGACCGCCGGCATACCGACACTTATTTTCCCTCGAGGGGGTCCACGACCCCCATAGAGGGAGAATAAAATAGTGTGGCGCGCGTAGCGCGCCACCGTGCCCGTAGCGTGGCGAGCGCAGCGAGCCCGCAAGGGGCTCATTTGCGCTCGCCACACTGTCGGTCAGCCGGCGGTCGGGCTCCCGGCGCCGGTATGCTGGGCGCCGGGAGCCCGACCGCCGGCCAGCCGTAGTGAACCCATATAGTAGGAGGACAGTGCAGAATTTTGCTGACCACCAGTATATATATAGCAGTACGGTACAGTAGTCCATTGCTCTACCTCTTTGTCGTCACATATACTATCCATCCATAGCTGTGCTGCATTTTAGTTGTGCACAGTATTACAGTAGGAGGACAGTGCAGAATTTTACTGACCACCAGTATATATATAGCAGTACGGTACAGTAGTCCATTGCTCTACCTCTGTGTCGTCAAGTTTACTATCCATATATGTGCTGCATTGTAGTTGTGTGCAGTATTATAGTAGGAGGACAGTGCAGAATTTTGCTGACCACCAGAATATATATATATAGCAGTACAGTAGTCCATTGCTCTACCTCTGTGTCCTCAAGTATACTATCCATATCTGTGCTGCATTGTAGTTGTGCGCAGTATTATAGTAGGAGGACAGTGCAGAATTTTGCTGTCCACCAGTATATATATAGCAGTACGGTACAGTAGTCCATTGCTCTACCTCTGTGTTGTCAAGTATACTATCCATCCATACCTGTGCTGCATTGTAGTTGTGCGCAGTATTATAGTAGGAGGACAGTGCAGAAGTTTGCTGACCACCAGTATATATAGAGCAGTACGGTACAGTAGTCCATTGCTCTACCTCTGTGTCGTCAAGTATACTATCCATATCTGTGCTGCATTGTAGTTGTGCACAGTATTATAGTAGGAGGACAGTGCAGAATTTTGCTGACCACCAGTATATATATAGCAGTACGGTACAGTAGTCCATTGCTCTACCTCTGTGTCGTCAAGTATACTATCCTTATCTGTGCTGCATTGTAATTGTGCGCAGTATTATAGTAGGAGGACAGTGCAGAATTTTGCTGACCACCAGTTTATATATAGCAGTACGGTACAGTAGTCCATTGCTCTACCTCTGTGTAGTCAAGTATACTATCCATCCATACCTGTGCTGCATTTTAGTTGTGCGCAGTATATAGTAGGAGGACAGTGCAGAATTTTGCTGACAACCAGTATATATAGAGCAGTACGGCACAGTAGTCCATTGCTATACCTCTGTGTCGTCAAGTATACTATCCATATCTGTGCTGCATTGTAGTTGTGCGCAGTATTATAGTAGGAGGACAGTGCAGAATTTTGCTGACCACCTGAATATATATATAGCAGTACAGTAGTCCATTGCTCTACCTCTTTGTCGTCACATATACTATCCATCCATACCTGTGCTGCATTTTAGTTGTGCACAGTATTACAGTAGGAGGACAGTGCAGAATTTTACTGACCACCAGTATATATATAGCAGTACGGTACAGTAGTCCATTGCTCTACCTCTGTGTCGTCAAGTTTACTATCCATATATGTGCTGCATTGTAGTTGTGCGCAGTATTATAGTAGGAGGACAGTGCAGAATTTTGCTGACCACCAGAATATATATATAGCAGTACAGTAGTCCATTGCTCTACCTCTGTGTCCTCAAGTATACTATCCATATATGTGCTGCATTGTAGTTGTGTGCAGTATACAGTAGGAGGACAGTGCAGAATTTTGCTGTCCACCAGTATATATATAGCAGTACGGTACAGTAGTCCATTGCTCTACCTCTGTGTCGTCAAGTATACTATCCATATATGTGCTGCATTGTAGTTGTGTGCAGTATTATAGTAGGAGGACAGTGCAGAATTTTGCTGACCACCAGTATATATATAGCAGTACGGTACAGTAGTCCATTGCTCTACCTCTGTGTCATCAAGTATACTATCCATATCTGTGCTGCATTGTAGTTGTGCGCAGTATTATAGTAGGAGGACAGTGCAGGATTTTGCTGACCACCAGTATATATATAGCAGTACGGTACAGTAGTCCATTGCTGTACCTCTGTGTCGTCAAGTATACTATACATATCTGTGCTGCATTGTAGTTGTGCGCAGTATTATAGTAGGAGGACAGTGCAGGATTTTGCTGACCACCAGTATATATATAGCAGTACGGTACAGTAGTCCATTGCTCTACCTCTGTGTTGTCAAGTATACTATCCATCCATACCTGTGCTGCATTGTAGTTGTGCGCAGTATTATAGTAGGAGGACAGTGCAGAAGTTTGCTGACCACCAGTATATATAGAGCAGTACGGTACAGTAGTCCATTGCTCTACCTCTGTGTCGTCAAGTATACTATCCATATCTGTGCTGCATTGTAGTTGTGCGCAGTATTATAATAGGAGGACAGTGCAGAATTTTGCTGACCACCAGTTTATATATAGCAGTACGGTACAGTAGTTCATTGCTCTACCTCTGTGTAGTCAAGTATACTATCCATCTATACCTGTGCTGCATTTTAGTTGTGCGCAGCATATAGTAGGAGGACAGTGCAGAATTTTGCTGACAACCAGTATATATATAGCAGTACGGTACAGTAGTCCATTGCTCTACCTCTGTGTCGTCAAGTTTACTATCCATATATGTGCTGCATTGTAGTTGTGTGCAGTATTATAGTAGGAGGACAGTGCAGAATTTTGCTGACCACCAGAATATATATATATAGCAGTACAGTAGTCCATTGCTCTACCTCTGTGTCCTCAAGTATACTATCCATATCTGTGCTGCATTGTAGTTGTGCGCAGTATTATAGTAGGAGGACAGTGCAGAATTTTGCTGTCCACCAGTATATATATAGCAGTACGGTACAGTAGTCCATTGCTCTACCTCTGTGTTGTCAAGTATACTATCCATCCATACCTGTGCTGCATTGTAGTTGTGCGCAGTATTATAGTAGGAGGACAGTGCAGAAGTTTGCTGACCACCAGTATATATAGAGCAGTACGGTACAGTAGTCCATTGCTCTACCTCTGTGTCGTCAAGTATACTATCCATATCTGTGCTGCATTGTAGTTGTGCACAGTATTATAGTAGGAGGACAGTGCAGAATTTTGCTGACCACCAGTATATATATAGCAGTACGGTACAGTAGTCCATTGCTCTACCTCTGTGTCGTCAAGTATACTATCCATATCTGTGCTGCATTGTAATTGTGCGCAGTATTATAGTAGGAGGACAGTGCAGAATTTTGCTGACCACCAGTTTATATATAGCAGTACGGTACAGTAGTCCATTGCTCTACCTCTGTGTAGTCAAGTATACTATCCATCCATACCTGTGCTGCATTTTAGTTGTGCGCAGTATATAGTAGGAGGACAGTGCAGAATTTTGCTGACAACCAGTATATATAGAGCAGTACGGCACAGTAGTCCATTGCTATACCTCTGTGTCGTCAAGTATACTATCCATATCTGTGCTGCATTGTAGTTGTGCGCAGTATTATAGTAGGAGGACAGTGCAGAATTTTGCTGACCACCTGAATATATATATAGCAGTACAGTAGTCCATTGCTCTACCTCTTTGTCGTCACATATACTATCCATCCATACCTGTGCTGCATTTTAGTTGTGCACAGTATTACAGTAGGAGGACAGTGCAGAATTTTACTGACCACCAGTATATATATAGCAGTACGGTACAGTAGTCCATTGCTCTACCTCTGTGTCGTCAAGTTTACTATCCATATATGTGCTGCATTGTAGTTGTGCGCAGTATTATAGTAGGAGGACAGTGCAGAATTTTGCTGACCACCAGAATATATATATAGCAGTACAGTAGTCCATTGCTCTACCTCTGTGTCCTCAAGTATACTATCCATATATGTGCTGCATTGTAGTTGTGTGCAGTATACAGTAGGAGGACAGTGCAGAATTTTGCTGTCCACCAGTATATATATAGCAGTACGGTACAGTAGTCCATTGCTCTACCTCTGTGTCGTCAAGTATACTATCCATATATGTGCTGCATTGTAGTTGTGTGCAGTATTATAGTAGGAGGACAGTGCAGAATTTTGCTGACCACCAGTATATATATAGCAGTACGGTACAGTAGTCCATTGCTCTACCTCTGTGTCATCAAGTATACTATCCATATCTGTGCTGCATTGTAGTTGTGCGCAGTATTATAGTAGGAGGACAGTGCAGGATTTTGCTGACCACCAGTATATATATAGCAGTACGGTACAGTAGTCCATTGCTGTACCTCTGTGTCGTCAAGTATACTATACATATCTGTGCTGCATTGTAGTTGTGCGCAGTATTATAGTAGGAGGACAGTGCAGGATTTTGCTGACCACCAGTATATATATAGCAGTACGGTACAGTAGTCCATTGCTCTACCTCTGTGTTGTCAAGTATACTATCCATCCATACCTGTGCTGCATTGTAGTTGTGCGCAGTATTATAGTAGGAGGACAGTGCAGAAGTTTGCTGACCACCAGTATATATAGAGCAGTACGGTACAGTAGTCCATTGCTCTACCTCTGTGTCGTCAAGTATACTATCCATATCTGTGCTGCATTGTAGTTGTGCGCAGTATTATAATAGGAGGACAGTGCAGAATTTTGCTGACCACCAGTTTATATATAGCAGTACGGTACAGTAGTTCATTGCTCTACCTCTGTGTAGTCAAGTATACTATCCATCTATACCTGTGCTGCATTTTAGTTGTGCGCAGCATATAGTAGGAGGACAGTGCAGAATTTTGCTGACAACCAGTATATATATAGCAGTACGGTACAGTAGTCCATTGCTATACCTCTGTGTCGTCAAGTATACTATCCATATCTGTGCTGCATTGTAGTTGTGCGCAGTATTATAGTAGGAGGACAGTGCAGAATTTTGCTGACCACCAGAATATATATATAGCAGTACAGTAGTCCATTGCTCTACCTCTGTGTCGTCAAGTATACTATCCATCCATACCTGTGCTGCATTTTAGTTGTGCACAGTATTACAGTAGGAGGACAGTGCAGAATTTTACTGACCACCAGTATATATATATAGCAGTACGGTACAGTAGTCCATTGCTCTACCTCTGTGTCGTCAAGTTTACTATCCATATATGTGCTGCATTGTAGTTGTGCGCAGTATTATAGTAGGAGGACAGTGCAGAATTTTGCTGACCACCAGAATATATATATAGCAGTACAGTAGTCCATTGCTCTACCTCTGTGTCCTCAAGTATACTATCCATATATGTGCTGCATTGTAGTTGTGCGCAGTATACAGTAGGAGGACAGTGCAGAATTTTGCTGTCCACCAGTATATATATAGCAGTACGGTACAGTAGTCCATTGCTCTACCTCTGTGTCGTCAAGTATACTATCCATATATGTGCTGCATTGTAGTTGTGTGCAGTATTATAGTAGGAGGACAGTGCAGAATTTTGCTGACCACCAGTATATATATAGCAGTACGGTACAGTAGTCCATTGCTCTACCTCTGTGTCGTCAAGTATACTATCCATATCTGTGCTGCATTGTAGTTGTGCCCAGTATTATAGTAGGAGGACAGTGCAGGATTTTGCTGACCACCAGTATATATATAGCAGTACGGTACAGTAGTCCATTGCTGTACCTCTGTGTCGTCAAGTATACTATACATATCTGTGCTGCATTGTAGTTGTGCGCAGTATTATAGTAGGAGGACAGTGCAGGATTTTGCTGACCACCTGTATATATATAGCAGTACGGTACAGTAGTCCATTGCTCTACCTCTGTGTTGTCAAGTATACTATCCATCCATACCTGTGCTGCAATGTAGTTGTGCGCAGTATTATAGTAGGAGGACAGTGCAGAATTTTGCTGACAACCAGTATATATAGAGCAGTACGGCACAGTAGTCCATTGCTATACCTCTGTGTCGTCAAGTATACTATCCATATCTGTGCTGCATTGTAGTTGTGCGCAGTATTATAGTAGGAGGACAGTGCAGAATTTTGCTGACCACCAGAATATATATATAGCAGTACAGTAGTCCATTGCTCTACCTCTTTGTCGTCACATATACTATCCATCCATACCTGTGCTGCATTTTAGTTGTGCACAGTATTACAGTAGGAGGACAGTGCAGAATTTTACTGACCACCAGTATATATATAGCAGTACGGTACAGTAGTCCATTGCTCTACCTCTGTGTCGTCAAGTTTACTATCCATATATGTGCTGCATTGTAGTTGTGCGCAGTATTATAGTAGGAGGACAGTGCAGAATTTTGCTGACCACCAGAATATATATATAGCAGTACAGTAGTCCATTGCTCTACCTCTGTGTCCTCAAGTATACTATCCATATATGTGCTGCATTGTAGTTGTGTGCAGTATACAGTAGGAGGACAGTGCAGAATTTTGCTGTCCACCAGTATATATATAGCAGTACGGTACAGTAGTCCATTGCTCTACCTCTGTGTCGTCAAGTATACTATCCATATATGTGCTGCATTGTAGTTGTGTGCAGTATTATAGTAGGAGGACAGTGCAGAATTTTGCTGACCACCAGTATATATATAGCAGTACGGTACAGTAGTCCATTGCTCTACCTCTGTGTCATCAAGTATACTATCCATATCTGTGCTGCATTGTAGTTGTGCGCAGTATTATAGTAGGAGGACAGTGCAGGATTTTGCTGACCACCAGTATATATATAGCAGTACGGTACAGTAGTCCATTGCTCTACCTCTGTGTCGTCAAGTATACTATACATATCTGTGCTGCATTGTAGTTGTGCGCAGTATTATAGTAGGAGGACAGTGCAGGATTTTGCTGACCACCAGTATATATATAGCAGTACGGTACAGTAGTCCATTGCTCTACCTCTGTGTTGTCAAGTATACTATCCATCCATACCTGTGCTGCATTGTAGTTGTGCGCAGTATTATAGTAGGAGGACAGTGCAGAAGTTTGCTGACCACCAGTATATATAGAGCAGTACGGTACAGTAGTCCATTGCTCTACCTCTGTGTCGTCAAGTATACTATCCATATCTGTGCTGCATTGTAGTTGTGCGCAGTATTATAGTAGGAGGACAGTGCAGAATTTTGCTGACCACCAGTTTATATATAGCAGTACGGTACAGTAGTTCATTGCTCTACCTCTGTGTAGTCAAGTATACTATCCATCTATACCTGTGCTGCATTTTAGTTGTGCGCAGCATATAGTAGGAGGACAGTGCAGAATTTTGCTGACAACCAGTATATATATAGCAGTACGGTACAGTAGTCCATTGCTATACCTCTGTGTCGTCAAGTATACTATCCATATCTGTGCTGCATTGTAGTTGTGCGCAGTATTATAGTAGGAGGACAGTGCAGAATTTTGCTGACCACCAGAATATATATATAGCAGTACAGTAGTCCATTGCTCTACCTCTGTGTCATCAAGTATACTATCCATATCTGTGCTGCATTGTAGTTATGCGCAGTATTATAGTAGGAGGACAGTGCAGAATTTTGCTGACCACCAGTATATATATAGCAGTACGGTACAGTAGTCCATTGCTCTACCTCTGTGTCGTCAAGTACACTATCCATATCTGTGCTGCATTGTAGGTGTGCGCAGTATTATAGTAGGAGGACAGTGCAGAATTTTGCTGACCACCAGTTTATATATAGCAGTTCGGTACAGTAGTTCATTGCTCTACCTCTGTGTAGTCAAGTATACTATCCATCCATACCTGTGCTGCATTTTAGTTGTGCGCAGTATATAGTAGGAGGACAGTGCAGAATTTTGTTGACAACCAGTATATATATAGCAGTACGGTACAGTAGTCCATTGCTCTACCTCTGTGTCCTCAAGTATACTATCCATATGTGTGCTGCGTTGTAGTTGTGCGCAGTATTATAGTAGGAGAACAGTGCAGAATTTTGCTGACCACCCGTATATATATAGCAGTACGGAGCAGTAGTCCATTGCTCTAACTCTGTGTTGTCAAGTATACTATCCATCCATACCTGTGCTGCATTGCAGTTGTGCGCAGTATTATAGTAGGAGGACAGTGCAGAATTTTGCTGACAACCAGTATATATATATAGCAGTACGGTACAGTAGTCCATTGCTCTACCTCTGTGTCGTCAAGTATACTATTAATATATGTGCTGCATTGTAGTTGTGCGCAGATTTATAGTAGGAGGACAGTGCAGAATTTTGCTGACCACCAGTATATATATAGCAGTACGGTACAGTAGTCCATTGCTCTACCTCTGTGTCATCAAGTATACTATCCATCCATACCTGTGCTGCATTTTAGTTGTGCGCAGTACTGTATATAGTAGGAGTACAGTGCAGAATTTTACTGACCACCAGTATATATATAGCAGTACGGTACAGTAGTCCAATGCGCTACCTCTGTGTCATCAAGTATACTATCCATATCTGTGCTGCATTGTAGTTGTGCACAGTATTATAGTAGAAGGATAGTGCAGAATTTTGCTGACCACCAGTATATTTATAGCAGTACGGTACAGTAGTCCATTGCTCTACCTCTGTGTCATCACGTATACTATCCATCCATACCTGTGCTGCATTTTAGTTGTGCGCAGTATATAGTAGGAGGACAGTGCAGAATTTTGCTGACCACCAGTATATATATAGCAGTACGGTACAGTAGTCCATTGCTCTACCTCTGTGTTGTCAAGTATACTATCCATCCATACCTGTGCTGCATTGTAGTTGTGCGCAGTATTATAGTAGGAGGACAGTGCAGAATTTTTCTGACCATCAGTTTATATATAGCAGTATGGTACAGTAGTCCATTGCTCTACTTCTGTGTCGTCAAGTATACTCTCCATATCTGTGCTGCATTGTAGTTGTGTGCAGTATTATAGTAGGAGGACAGTGCAGAATTTTGCTGACCACCAGTATATATATATATATAGCAGTACGGTACAGTAGTCCATTGCTCTACCTCTGTGTCGTCAAGTATACTATCCATATCTGTGCTGCATTGTAGTTGTGCGCAGTATTATAGTAGGAGGTCAGTGCAGAATTTAGCTGACCACCTTTATATATATATAGCAGTACGGTACAGTAGTCCATTGCTCTACCTCTTTGTCGTCACATATACTATCCATCCATACCTGTGCTGCATTTTAGTTGTGCGCATTATTACAGTAGGAGGACAGTGCAGAATTTTACGGACCACCAGTATGTATATATAGCAGTACGGTACAGTAGTCCATTGCTCTACCTCTGTGTCGTCAAGTTTACTATCCATATATGTGCTGTATTGTAGTTGTGCGCAGTATTATAGTAAGAGGACAGTGCAGAATTTTGCTGACCACCAGAATATATATATATAGCAGTACAGTAGTCCATTGCTCTACCTATGTGTCCTCAAGTATACTATCCATATCTGTGCTGCATTGTAGTTGTGCGCAGTATTATAGTAGGAGGACAGTGCAGGATTTTGCTGACCACCAGTATATATATAGCAGTACGGTACAGTAATCCATTGCTGTACCTCTGTGTCGTCAAGTATACTATACATATCTGTGCTGCATTGTAGTTGTGCGCAGTATTATAGTAGGAGGACAGTGCAGGATTTTGCTGACCACCAGTATATATATAGCAGTACGGTAC
Organism: Pseudophryne corroboree; assembly: GCF_028390025.1. Taxonomy (NCBI): domain Eukaryota; kingdom Metazoa; phylum Chordata; class Amphibia; order Anura; family Myobatrachidae; genus Pseudophryne; species Pseudophryne corroboree. The sequence continues at coordinate 286,491,867 of NC_086452.1, read as the reverse complement.
AGTAGTCCAATGCTCTACCTCTGTGTTGTCAAGTATACTATCCATCCATACCTGTGCTGCATTGTAGTTGTGCGCAGTATTATAGTAGGAGGACAGTGCAGACGTTTGCTGACCACCAGTATATATATAGCAGTACGGTACAGTAGTCCATTGCTCTACCTCTGTGTCATCAATTATACTATCCATATCTGTGCTGCATTGTAGTTGTGCGCAGTATTATAGTAGGAGGACAGTGCAGAATTTTGCTGACCACCAGTACATATATAGCAGTACGGTACAGTAGTCCATTGCTCTACCTCTGTGTCATCAAGTATACTATCCATCCATACCTGTGCTGAATTTTAGTTGTGCGCAGTACTGTATATAGTAGGAGTACAGTGCAGAATTTTGCTGACCACAAGTATATATACAGCAGTACGGGACAGTAGTCCAATGCGCTACCTCTGTGTCATCAAGTATACTATCCATATCTGTGCTGCATTGTAGTTGTGCACAGTATTATAGTAGAAGGATAGTGCAGAATTTTGCTGACCACCAGTATATTTATAGCAGTACGGTACAGTAGTCCATTGCTCTACCTCTGTGTCATCACGTATACTATCCATCCATACCTGTGCTGCATTTTAGTTGTGCGCAGTATATAGTAGGAGGACAGTGCAGAATTTTGCTGACCACCAGTATATATATAGCAGTACGGTACAGTAGTCCATTGCTCTACCTCTGTGTTGTCAAGTATACTATCCATCCATACCTGTGCTGCATTGTAGTTGTGCGCAGTATTATAGTAGGAGGACAGTGCAGAATTTTTCTGACCATCAGTTTATATATAGCAGTATGGTACAGTAGTCCATTGCTCTACTTCTGTGTCGTCAAGTATACTCTCCATATCTGTGCTGCATTGTAGTTGTGTGCAGTATTATAGTAGGAGGACAGTGCAGAATTTTGCTGACCACCAGTATATATATATATATAGCAGTACGGTACAGTAGTCCATTGCTCTACCTCTGTGTCGTCAAGTATACTATCCATATCTGTGCTGCATTGTAGTTGTGCGCAGTATTATAGTAGGAGGTCAGTGCAGAATTTAGCTGACCACCTTTATATATATATAGCAGTACGGTACAGTAGTCCATTGCTCTACCTCTTTGTCGTCACATATACTATCCATCCATACCTGTGCTGCATTTTAGTTGTGCGCATTATTACAGTAGGAGGACAGTGCAGAATTTTACGGACCACCAGTATGTATATATAGCAGTACGGCACAGTAGTCCATTGCTCTACCTCTGTGTCGTCAAGTTTACTATCCATATATGTGCTGTATTGTAGTTGTGCGCAGTATTATAGTAAGAGGACAGTGCAGAATTTTGCTGACCACCAGAATATATATATATAGCAGTACAGTAGTCCATTGCTCTACCTATGTGTCCTCAAGTATACTATCCATATCTGTGCTGCATTGTAGTTGTGCGCAGTATTATAGTAGGAGGACAGTGCAGAATTTTGCTGACCACCAGTATATATATAGTAGTACGGTACAGTAGTCCATTGCTCTACCTCTGTGTCGTCAAGTATACTATCCATATCTGTGCTGCATTGTAGTTGTGCGCAGTATTATAGTAGGAGGACAGTGCAGGATTTTGCTGACCACCAGTATATATATAGCAGTACGGTACAGTAATCCATTGCTGTACCTCTGTGTCGTCAAGTATACTATACATATCTGTGCTGCATTGTAGTTGTGCGCAGTATTATAGTAGGAGGACAGTGCAGGATTTTGCTGACCACCAGTATATATATAGCAGTACGGTACAGTAGTCCAATGCTCTACCTCTGTGTTGTCAAGTATACTATCCATCCATACCTGTGCTGCATTGTAGTTGTGCGCAGTATTATAGTAGGAGGACAGTGCAGACGTTTGCTGACCACCAGTATATATATAGCAGTACGGTACAGTAGTCCATTGCTCTACCTCTGTGTCATCAATTATACTATCCATATCTGTGCTGCATTGTAGTTGTGCGCAGTATTATAGTAGGAGGACAGTGCAGAATTTTGCTGACCACCAGTACATATATAGCAGTACGGTACAGTAGTCCATTGCTCTACCTCTGTGTCATCAAGTATACTATCCATCCATACCTGTGCTGAATTTTAGTTGTGCGCAGTACTGTATATAGTAGGAGTACAGTGCAGAATTTTGCTGACCACCAGTATATATACAGCAGTACGGGACAGTAGTCCAATGCGCTACCTCTGTGTCATCAAGTATACTATCCATATCTGTGCTGCATTGTAGTTGTGCACAGTATTATAGTAGAAGGATAGTGCAGAATTTTGCTGACCACCAGTATATTTATAGCAGTACGGTACAGTAGTCCATTGCTCTACCTCTGTGTCATCACGTATACTATCCATCCATACCTGTGCTGCATTTCTCTATCGTCCTAGTGGATGCTGGGGTTCCTGAAAGGACCATGGGGAATAGCGGCTCCGCAGGAGACAGGGCACAAAAAGTAAAGCTTTAGGATCAGGTGGTGTGCACTGGCTCCTCCCCCTATGACCCTCCTCCAAGCCTCAGTTAGGTTTTTGTGCCCGGCCGAGAAGGGTGCAATCTAGGTGGCTCTCCTAAAGAGCTGCTTAGAAAAGTTTAGCTTAGGTTTTTTATTTTACAGTGAGTCCTGCTGGCAACAGGATCACTGCATAGAGGGACTTAGGGGAGAAGAAGTAAACTCACCTGCGTGCAGGATGGATTGGCTTCTTTGGCTACTGGACATTAGCTCCAGAGGGACGATCACAGGTACAGCCTGGATGGTCACCGGAGCCTCGCCGCCGGCCCCCTTGCAGATGAGTTGTGCGCAGTATATAGTAGGAGGACAGTGCAGAATTTTGCTGACCACCAGTATATATATAGCAGTACGGTACAGTAGTCCATTGCTCTACCTCTGTGTTGTCAAGTATACTATCCATCCATACCTGTGCTGCATTGTAGTTGTGCGCAGTATTATAGTAGGAGGACAGTGCAGAATTTTGCTGACCATCAGTTTATATATAGCAGTATGGTACAGTAGTCCATTGCTCTACCTCTGTGTCGTCAAGTATACTCTCCATATCTGTGCTGCATTGTAGTTGTGTGCAGTATTATAGTAGGAGGACAGTGCAGAATATTGCTGACCACCAGTATATATATATATATAGCAGTACGGTACAGTAGTCCATTGCTCTACCTCTGTGTCGTCAAGTATACTATCCATATCTGTGCTGCATTGTAGTTGTGCGCAGTATTATAGTAGGAGGTCAGTGCAGAATTTTGCTGACCACCAGTATATATATAGCAGTACGGTACAGTAGTCCATTGCTCTGCCTCTTTGTCGTCACATATACTATCCATCCATACCTGTGCTGCATTTTAGTTGTGCGCAGTATTACAGTAGGAGGACAGTGCAGAATTTTACAGACCACCAGTATATATATAGCAGGACGGTACAGTAGTCCATTGCTCTACCTCTGTGTCGTCAAGTTTACTATCCATATATGTGCTGTATTGTAGTTGTGCGCAGTATTATAGTAAGAGGACAGTGCAGAATTCTGCTAACCACCAGAATATATATATATATATAGCAGTACAATAGTCCATTGCTCTACCTCTGTGTCCTCAAGTATACTATCCATATCTGTGCTGCATTGTAGTTGTGCGCAGTATTATAGTAGGAGGACAGTGCAGAATTTTGCTTACCACCAGTATATATATAGTAGTACGGTACAGTAGTCCATTGCTCTACCTCTGTGTCGTCAAGTATACTATCCATATCTGTGCTGCATTGTAGTTGTGCGCAGTATTATAGTTGGAGGACAGTGCAGGATTTTGCTGACCACCAGTATATATATATAGCAGTACGGTACAGTAGTCCATTGCTGTACCTCTGTGTCGTCAAGTATACTATACATATCTGTGCTGCATTGTAGTTGTGCGCAGTATTATAGTAGGAGGACAGTGCAGGATTTTGCTGACCACCAGTATATATATAGCAGTACGGTACAGTAGTCCATTGCTCTACCTCTGTGTTGTCAAGTATACTATCCATCCATACCTGTGCTGCATTGTAGTTGTGCGCAGTTTTATAGTAGGAGGACAGTGCAGAAGTTTGCTGACCACCAGTATATATATAGCAGTACGGTACAGTAGTCCATTGCTCTACCTCTGTGTCGTCAATTATACTATCCATATCTGTGCTGCATTGTAGTTGTGCGCAGTATTATAGTAGGAGGACAGTGCAGAATTTTGCTGACCACCAGTACATATATAGCAGTACGGTACAGTAGTCCATTGCTCTACCTCTGTGTCATCAAGTATACTATCCATCCATACCTGTGCTGCATTTTAGTTGTGCGCAGTACTGTATATAGTAGGAGTACAGTGCAGAATTTTGCTGACCACCAGTATATATACAGCAGTATGGGACAGTAGTCCAATGCGCTACCTCTGTGTCATCAAGTATACTATCCATATCTGTGCTGCATTGTAGTTGTGCGCAGTATTATAGTAGAAGGATAGTGCAGAATTTTGCTGACCACCAGCATATATATAGCAGTACGGTACAGTAGTCCATTACTCTACCTCTGTGTCATCACGTATACTATCCATCCATACCTGTGCTGCATTTTAGTTGTGCGCAGTATATAGTAGGAGGACAGTGCAGAATTTTGCTGACCACCAGTATATATAGAGCAGTACGGTACAGTAGTCCATTGCTCTACCTCTGTGTCGTCAAGTATACTATCCATATCTGTGCTGCATTGTAGTTGTGCGCAGTATTATAGTAGGAGGACAGTGCAGGATTTTGCTGACCACCAGTATATATATAGCAGTATGGTACAGTAGTCCATTGCTCTACCGCTGTGTTGTCAAGTATACTATCCATCCATACCTGTGCTGCATTGTAGTTGTGCACAGTATTATAGTAGGAGGACAGTGCAGAATTTTACTGACCACCAGTATATATATATAGCAGTACGGTACAATAGTCCAATGCTCTACCTCTGTGTCGTCAAGTATACTATCCATATCTGTGCTGTATTTTAGTTGTGCGCAGTATTGTAGTAGGAGGACAGTGCAGAATTTTGCTGACCACCAGTATACATATAGCAGTACGGTACAGTAGTCCATTGCTCTACCTCTGTGTCATCAAGTATACTATCCATCCATACCCGTGCTGCATTTAAGTTGTGTACAGTACTGTATATAGTAGGATGACTGTGCAGAATTTTGCTGACAACCACTATATACTATAGCAGTAAGGTACAGTAGTCCATTGCTCTACCTCTGTGTCGTCAAGGATACTATCCATATCTGTGCTGCATTGTAGTTGTGCGCAGTATTATAGTAGGAGGACAGTGCAGAATTTTGCTGACCACCAGTTTATATATAGCAGTATGGTACAGTAGTTCATTGCTCTACCTCTGTGTAGTCAAGTATACTATCCATCCATACCTGTGCTGCATTTTAGTTGTGCGCAGTATATGGTAGAAGGACAGTGCAGAATTTTGCTGACCACCAGTATATATATAGCAGTACGGTACAGTAGTCCATTGCTCTACCTCTTTGTCGTCACATATACTATCCATCCATACCTGTGCTGCATTTTAGTTGTGCACAGTATTACAGTAGGAGGACAGTGCAGAATTTTACTGACCACCAGTATATATATAGCAGTACGGTACAGTAGTCCATTGCTCTACCTCTGTGTCGTCAAGTTTACTATCCATATATGTGCTGCATTGTAGTTATGCGCAGTATTATAGTAGGAGGACAGTGCAGAATTTTGCTGACCACCAGAATATATATATAGCAGTACAGTAGTCCATTGCTCTACCTCTGTGTCCTCAAGTATACTATCCATATCTGTGCTGCATTGTAGTTGTGCGCAGTATTATAGTAGGAGGACAGTGCAGAATTTTGCTGACCACCAGTATATATATATAGCAGTACGGTACAGTAGTCCATTGCTCTACCTCTGTGTCGTCAAGTATACTATCCATATCTGTGCTGCATTGTAGTTGTGCGCAGTATTATAGTAGGAGGACAGTGCAGGATTTTGCTGACCACCAGTATATATATAGCAGTACGGTACAGTAGTCCATTGCTGTACCTCTGTGTCGTCAAGTATACTATCCATATCTGTGCTGCATTGTAGTTGTGCGCAGTATTATAGTAGGAGGACAGTGCAGGATTTTGCTGACCACCAGTTTATATATAGCAGTACGGTACAGTAGTTCATTGCTCTACCTCTGTGTAGTCAAGTATACTATCCATCCATACCTGTGCTGCATTTTATTTGTGCGCAGTATATAGTAGGAGGACAGTGCAGAATTTTGCTGACAACCAGTATATATATAGCAGTACGGTACAGTAGTCCATTGCTATACCTCTGTGTCGTCAAGTATACTATCCATATCTGTGCTGCATTGTAGTTGTGCGCAGTATTATAGTAGGAGGACAGTGCAGAATTTTGCTGACCACCAGAATATATATATAGCAGTACAGTAGTCCATTGCTCTACCTCTGTGTCGTCAAGTATACTATCCATATCTGTGCTGCATTGTAGTTGTGCGTAGTATTATAGTAGGAGGTCAGTGCAGAATTTTGCTGACCACCAGTATATATATAGCAGTATGGTACAGTAGTCCATTGCTCTACCGCTGTGTTGTCAAGTTTACTATCCATCCATACCTGTGCTGCATTGTAGTTGTGCACAGTATTATAGTAGGAGGACAGTGCAGAATTTTGCTGACCATCAGTTTATATATAGCAGTACGGTACAGTAGTCCATTGCTCTACCTCTGTGTCGTCAAGTATACTCTCCATATCTGTGCTGCATTGTAGTTGTGTGCAGTATTATAGTAGGAGGACAGTGCAGAATTTTGCTGACCACCAGTATATATATAGCAGTACGGTACAGTAGTCCATTGCTCTACCTCTGTGTCGTCAAGTATACTATCCATATCTGTGCTGCATTGTAGTTGTGCGCAGTATTATAGCAGGAGGACAGTGCAGGATTTTGCTGACCACCAGTATATATATAGCAGTATGGTACAGTAGTCCATTGCTCTACCGCTGTGTTGTCAAGTATACTATCCATCCATACCTGTGCTGCATTGTAGTTGTGCACAGTCTTATAGTAGAAGGACAGTGCAGAATTTTGCTGACCACCAGTATATATATATAGCAGTACGGTACAATAGTCCAATGCTCTACCTCTGTGTCGTCAAGTATACTATCCATATCTGTGCTGCATTTTAGTTGTGCGCAGTATTGTAGTAGGAGGACAGTGCAGAATTTTGCTGACCACCAGTATATATATAGTAGTATGGTACAGTAGTCCATTGCTCTACCTCTGTGTCATCAAGTATACTATCCATCCATACCCGTGATGCATTTAAGTTGTGTACAGTACAGTATATAGAAGGATGACAGAGCAGAATTTTGCTGACAACCAGTATATATATAGCAGTACGGTACAGTAGTCCATTGCTCTACCTCTGTGTCATCAAGTATACTATCCATATCTGTGCTGCATTGTAGTTATGCGCAGTATTATAGTAGGAGGACAGTGCAGAATTTTGCTGACCACCAGTGTATATATAGCAGTACTGTACAGTAGTCCATTGCTCTACCTCTGTGTCGTCAAGTATACTATCCATATCTGTGCTGCATTGTAGTTGTGCGCAGTATTATAGTAGGAGGACAGTGCAGAATTTTGCTGACCACCAGTTTATATATAGCAGTACGGTACAGTAGTTCATTGCTCTACCTCTGTGTAGTCAAGTATACTATCCATCCATACCTGTGCTGCATTTTAGTTGTGCGCAGTATATAGTAGGAGGACAGTGCAGAATTTTGCTGACCACCAGTATATATATAGCAGTACGGTACAGTAGTCCATTGCTCTACCTCTTTGTCGTCACATATACTATCCATCCATAGCTGTGCTGCATTTTAGTTGTGCACAGTATTACAGTAGGAGGACAGTGCAGAATTTTACTGACCACCAGTATATATATATAGCAGTACGGTACAGTAGTCCATTGCTCTACCTCTGTGTCGTCAAGTTTACTATACATATATGTGCTGCATTGTAGTTGTGTGCAGTATTATAGTAGGAGGACAGTGCAGAATTTTGCTGACCACCAGAATATATATATATAGCAGTACAGTAGTCCATTGCTCTACCTCTGTGTCCTCAAGTATACTATCCATATCTGTGCTGCATTGTAGTTGTGCGCAGTATTATAGTAGGAGGACAGTGCAGAATTTTGCTGTCCACCAGTATATATATAGCAGTACGGTACAGTAGTCCATTGCTCTACCTCTGTGTTGTCAAGTATACTATCCATCCATACCTGTGCTGCATTGTAGTTGTGCGCAGTATTAAAGTAGGAGGACAGTGCAGAAGTTTGCTGACCACCAGTATATATAGAGCAGTACGGTACAGTAGTCCATTGCTCTACCTCTGTGTCGTCAAGTATACTATCCATATCTGTGCTGCATTGTGGTTGTGCACAGTATTATAGTAGGAGGACAGTGCAGAATTTTGCTGACCACCAGTATATATATAGCAGTACGGTACAGTAGTCCATTGCTCTACCTCTGTGTCGTCAAGTATACTATCCATATCTGTGCTGCATTGTAGTTGTGCGCAGTATTATAGTAGGAGGACAGTGCAGAATTTTGCTGACCACCAGTTTATATATAGCAGTACGGTACAGTAGTCCATTGCTCTACCTCTGTGTAGTCAAGTATACTATCCATCCATACCTGTGCTGCATTTTAGTTGTGCGCAGTATATAGTAGGAGGACAGTGCAGAATTTTGCTGACAACCAGTATATATAGAGCAGTACGGTACAGTAGTCCATTGCTATACCTCTGTGTCGTCAAGTATACTATCCATATCTGTGCTGCATTGTAGTTGTGCGCAGTATTATAGTAGGAGGACAGTGCAGAATTTTGCTGACCACCAGAATATATATATAGCAGTACAGTAGTCCATTGCTCTACCTCTTTGTCGTCACATATACTATCCATCCATACCTGTGCTGCATTTTAGTTGTGCACAGTATTACAGTAGGAGGACAGTGCAGAATTTTACTGACCACCAGTATTTATATATAGCAGTACGGTACAGTAGTCCATTGCTCTACCTTTGTGTCGTCAAGTTTACTATCCATATATGTGCTGCATTGTAGTTGTGCGCAGTATTATAGTAGGAGGACAGTGCAGAATTTTGCTGACCACCAGAATATATATATAGCAGTACAGTAGTCCATTGCTCTACCTCTGTGTCCTCAAGTATACTATCCATATATGTGCTGCATTGTAGTTGTGCGCAGTATACAGTAGGAGGACAGTGCAGAATTTTGCTGTCCACCAGTATATATATAGCAGTACGGTACAGTAGTCCATTGCTCTACCTCTGTGTCGTCAAGTATACTATCCATATATGTGCTGCATTGTAGTTGTGTGCAGTATTATAGTAGGAGGACAGTGCAGAATTTTGCTGACCACCAGTATATATATAGCAGTACGGTACAGTAGTCCATTGCTCTACCTCTGTGTCGTCAAGTATACTATCCATATCTGTGCTGCATTGTAGTTGTGCGCAGTATTATAGTAGGAGGACAGTGCAGGATTTTGCTGACCACCAGTATATATATAGCAGTACGGTACAGTAGTCCATTGCTGTACCTCTGTGTCGTCAAGTATACTATACATATCTGTGCTGCATTGTAGTTGTGCGCAGTATTATAGTAGGAGGACAGTGCAGGATTTTGCTGACCACCCGTATATATATATAGCAGTACGGTACAGTAGTCCATTGCTCTACCTCTGTGTTGTCAAGTATACTATCCATCCATACCTGTGCTGCATTGTAGTTGTGCGCAGTATTATAGTAGGAGGACAGTGCAGAAGTTTGCTGACCACCAGTATATATAGAGCAGTACGGTACAGTAGTCCATTGCTCTACCTCTGTGTCGTCAAGTATACTATCCATATCTGTGCTGCATTGTAGTTGTGCGCAGTATTATAGTAGGAGGACAGTGCAGAATTTTGCTGACCACCAGTTTATATATAGCAGTACGGTACAGTAGTTCATTGCTCTACCTCTGTGTAGTCAAGTATACTATCCATCTATACCTGTGCTGCATTTTAGTTGTGCGCAGTATATAGTAGGAGGACAGTGCAGAATTTTGCTGACAACCAGTATATATATAGCAGTACGGTACAGTAGTCCATTGCTATACCTCTGTGTCGTCAAGTATACTATCCATATCTGTGCTGCATTGTAGTTGTGCGCAGTATTATAGTAGGAGGACAGTGCAGAATTTTGCTGACCACCAGAATATATATATAGCAGTACAGTAGTCCATTGCTCTACCTCTGTGTCGTCAAGTATACTGTCCATATCTGTGCTGCATTGTAGTTGTGCGCAGTATTATAGTAGGAGGTCAGTGCAGAATTTTGCTGACCACCAGTATATATATAGCAGTACGGTACAGTAGTCCATTGCTCTACCTCTTTGTCGTCACATATACTATCCATCCATACCTTTGCTGCATTTTAGTTGTGCGCAGTATTACAGTAGGAGGACAGTGCAGAATTTTACTGACCACCAGTATATATATAGCAGTACGGTACAGTAGTCCATTGCTCTACCTCTGTGTCGTCAAGTATACTATCCATATCTGTGCTGCATTGTAGTTGTGCGCAGTATTATAGTAGGAGGACAGTGCAGAATTTTGCTGACCACCAGTTTATATATAGCAGTACGGTACAGTAGTTCATTGCTCTACCTCTGTGTAGTCAAGTATACTATCCATCCATACCTGTGCTGCATTTTAGTTGTGCGCAGTATATAGTAGGAGGACAGTGCAGAATTTTGCTGACCACCAGTATATATATAGCAGTACGGTACAGTAGTCCATTGCTCTACCTCTTTGTCGTCACATATACTATCCATCCATAGCTGTGCTGCATTTTAGTTGTGCACAGTATTACAGTAGGAGGACAGTGCAGAATTTTACTGACCACCAGTATATATATAGCAGTACGGTACAGTAGTCCATTGCTCTACCTCTGTGTCGTCAAGTTTACTATCCATATATGTGCTGCATTGTAGTTGTGTTTAAGTATTATAGTAGGAGGACAGTGCAGAATTTTGCTGACCACCAGAATATATATATATAGCAGTACAGTAGTCCATTGCTCTACCTCTGTGTCCTCAAGTATACTATCCATATCTGTGCTGCATTGTAGTTGTGCGCAGTATTATAGTAGGAGGACAGTGCAGAATTTTGCTGTCCACCAGTATATATATAGCAGTACGGTACAGTAGTCCATTGCTCTAACTCTGTGTTGTCAAGTATACTATCCATCCATACCTGTGCTGCATTGTAGTTGTGCGCAGTATTATAGTAGGAGGACAGTGCAGAAGTTTGCTGACCACCAGTATATATAGAGCAGTACGGTACAGTAGTCCATTGCTCTACCTCTGTGTCGTCAAGTATACTATCCATATCTGTGCTGCATTGTAGTTGTGCGCAGTATTATAGTAGGAGGACAGTGCAGAATTTTGCTGACCACCAGTTTATATATAGCAGTACGGTACAGTAGTCCATTGCTCTACCTCTGTGTAGTCAAGTATACTATCCATCCATACCTGTGCTGCATTTTAGTTGTGCGCAGTATATAGTAGGAGGACAGTGCAGAATTTTGCTGACAACCAGTATATATAGAGCAGTACGGTACAGTAGTCCATTGCTATACCTCTGTGTCGTCAAGTATACTATCCATATCTGTGCTGCATTGTAGTTGTGCGCAGTATTATAGTAGGAGGACAGTGCAGAATTTTGCTGACCACCAGAATATATACATAGCAGTACAGTAGTCCATTGCTCTACCTCTTTGTCGTCACATATACTATCCATCCATACCTGTGCTGCATTTTAGTTGTGCACAGTATTACAGTAGGAGGACAGTGCAGAATTTTACTGACCACCAGTATATATATATAGCAGTACGGTACAGTAGTCCATTGCTCTACCTCTGTGTCGTCAAGTTTACTATCCATATATGTGCTGCATTGTAGTTGTGCGCAGTATTATAGTAGGAGGACAGTGCAGAATTTTGCTGACCCCCAGAATATATATATAGCAGTACAGTAGTCCATTGCTCTACCTCTGTGTCCTCAAGTATACTATCCATATATGTGCTGCATTGTAGTTGTGCGCAGTATACAGTAGGAGGACAGTGCAGAATTTTGCTGTCCACCAGTATATATATAGCAGTACGGTACAGTAGTCCATTGCTCTACCTCTGTGTCGTCAAGTATACTATCCATATATGTGCTGCATTGTAGTTGTGTGCAGTATTATAGTAGGAGGACAGTGCAGAATTTTGCTGACCACCAGTATATATATAGCAGTACGGTACAGTAGTCCATTGCTCTACCTCTGTGTCGTCAAGTATACTATCCATATCTGTGCTGCATTGTAGTTGTGCGCAGTATTATAGTAGGAGGACAGTGCAGGATTTTGCTGACCACCAGTATATATATAGCAGTATGGTACAGTAGTCCATTGCTGTACCTCTGTGTCGTCAAGTATACTATACATATCTGTGCTGCATTGTAGTTGTGCGCAGTATTATAGTAGGAGGACAGTGCAGGATTTTGCTGACCACCTGTATATATATAGCAGTACGGTACAGTAGTCCATTGCTCTACCTCTGTGTTGTCAAGTATACTATCCATCCATACCTGTGCTGCATTGTAGTTGTGCGCAGTATTATAGTAGGAGGACAGTGCAGAAGTTTGCTGACCACCAGTATATATAGAGCAGTACGGTACAGTAGTCCATTGCTCTACCTCTGTGTCGTCAAGTATACTATCCATATCTGTGCTGCATTATAGTTGTGCGCAGTATTATAGTAGGAGGACAGTGCAGAATTTTGCTGACCACCAGTTTATATATAGCAGTACGGTACAGTAGTTCATTGCTCTACCTCTGTGTAGTCAAGTATACTATCCATCTATACCTGTGCTGCATTTTAGTTGTGCGCAGTATATAGTAGGAGGACAGTGCAGAATTTTGCTGACAACCAGTATATATATAGCAGTACGGTACAGTAGTCCATTGCTATACCTCTGTGTCGTCAAGTATACTATCCATATCTGTGCTGCATTGTAGTTGTGCGCAGTATTATAGTAGGAGGACAGTGCAGAATTTTGCTGACCACCAGAATATATATATAGCAGTACAGTAGTCCATTGCTCTACCTCTGTGTCGTCAAGTATACTATCCATATCTGTGCTGCATTGTAGTTGTGCGCAGTATTATAGTAGGAGGTCAGTGCAGAATTTTGCTGACCACCAGTATATATATAGCAGTACGGTACAGTAGTCCATTGCTCTACCTCTTTGTCGTCACATATACTATCCATCCATACCTTTGCTGCATTTTAGTTGTGCGCAGTATTACAGTAGGAGGACAGTGCAGAATTTTACTGACCACCAGTATATATATAGCAGTACGGTACAGTAGTCCATTGCTCTACCTCTGTGTCGTCAAGTATACTATCCATATCTGTGCTGCATTGTAGTTGTGCGCAGTATTATAGTAGGAGGACAGTGCAGAATTTTGCTGACCACCAGTTTATATATAGCAGTACGGTACAGTAGTTCATTGCTCTACCTCTGTGTAGTCAAGTATACTATCCATCCATACCTGTGCTGCATTTTAGTTGTGCGCAGTATATAGTAGGGGTGGTCTTCTGTATACCGGCGGTCGGGCTCCCGCCGCTCAGTATACCGGCGCCGGGAGCCCGACCGCCGGCATACCGACACTTATTTTCCCTCGTGGGGGTCCACGACCCCCATAGAGGGAGAATAAAATAGTGTGGCGCGCGTAGCGCGCCACCGTGCCCGTAGCGTGGCGAGCGCAGCGAGCCCGCAAGGGGCTCATTTGCGCTCGCCACACTGTCGGTCAGCCGGCGGTCGGGCTCCCGGCGCCGGTATGCTGGGCGCCGGGAGCCCGACCGCCGGCCAGCCGTTGTGAACCCATATAGTAGGAGGACAGTGCAGAATTTTGCTGACCACCAGTATATATATAGCAGTACGGTACAGTAGTCCATTGCTCTACCTCTTTGTCGTCACATATACTATCCATCCATAGCTGTGCTGCATTTTAGTTGTGCACAGTATTACAGTAGGAGGACAGTGCAGAATTTTACTGACCACCAGTATATATATAGCAGTACGGTACAGTAGTCCATTGCTCTACCTCTGTGTCGTCAAGTTTACTATCCATATATGTGCTGCATTGTAGTTGTGTGCAGTATTATAGTAGGAGGACAGTGCAGAATTTTGCTGACCACCAGAATATATATATATATATAGCAGTACAGTAGTCCATTGCTCTACCTCTGTGTCCTCAAGTATACTATCCATATCTGTGCTGCATTGTAGTTGTGCGCAGTATTATAGTAGGAGGACAGTGCAGAATTTTGCTGTCCACCAGTATATATATAGCAGTACGGTACAGTAGTCCATTGCTCTACCTCTGTGTTGTCAAGTATACTATCCATCCATACCTGTGCTGCATTGTAGTTGTGCGCAGTATTATAGTAGGAGGACAGTGCAGAAGTTTGCTGACCACCAGTATATATAGAGCAGTACGGTACAGTAGTCCATTGCTCTACCTCTGTGTCGTCAAGTATACTATCCATATCTGTGCTGCATTGTAGTTGTGCACAGTATTATAGTAGGAGGACAGTGCAGAATTTTGCTGACCACCAGTATATATATAGCAGTACGGTACAGTAGTCCATTGCTCTACCTCTGTCTCGTCAAGTATACTATCCATATCTGTGCTGCATTGTAATTGTGCGCAGTATTATAGTAGGAGGACAGTGCAGAATTTTGCTGACCACCAGTTTATATATAGCAGTACGGTACAGTAGTCCATTGCTCTACCTCTGTGTAGTCAAGTATACTATCCATCCATACCTGTGCTGCATTTTAGTTGTGCGCAGTATATAGTAGGAGGACAGTGCAGAATTTTGCTGACAACCAGTATATATAGAGCAGTACGGCACAGTAGTCCATTGCTATACCTCTGTGTCGTCAAGTATACTATCCATATCTGTGCTGCATTGTAGTTGTGCGCAGTATTATAGTAGGAGGACAGTGCAGAATTTTGCTGACCACCAGAATATATATATAGCAGTACAGTAGTCCATTGCTCTACCTCTTTGTCGTCACATATACTATCCATCCATACCTGTGCTGCATTTTAGTTGTGCACAGTATTACAGTAGGAGGACAGTGCAGAATTTTACTGACCACCAGTATATATATAGCAGTACGGTACAGTAGTCCATTGCTCTACCTCTGTGTCGTCAAGTTTACTATCCATATATGTGCTGCATTGTAGTTGTGCGCAGTATTATAGTAGGAGGACAGTGCAGAATTTTGCTGACCACCAGAATATATATATAGCAGTACAGTAGTCCATTGCTCTACCTCTGTGTCCTCAAGTATACTATCCATATATGTGCTGCATTGTAGTTGTGTGCAGTATACAGTAGGAGGACAGTGCAGAATTTTGCTGTCCACCAGTATATATATAGCAGTACGGTACAGTAGTCCATTGCTCTACCTCTGTGTCGTCAAGTATACTATCCATATATGTGCTGCATTGTAGTTGTGTGCAGTATTATAGTAGGAGGACAGTGCAGAATTTTGCTGACCACCAGTATATATATAGCAGTACGGTACAGTAGTCCATTGCTCTACCTCTGTGTCATCAAGTATACTATCCATATCTGTGCTGCATTGTAGTTGTGCGCAGTATTATAGTAGGAGGACAGTGCAGGATTTTGCTGACCACCAGTATATATATAGCAGTACGGTACAGTAGTCCATTGCTGTACCTCTGTGTCGTCAAGTATACTATACATATCTGTGCTGCATTGTAGTTGTGCGCAGTATTATAGTAGGAGGACAGTGCAGGATTTTGCTGACCACCAGTATATATATAGCAGTACGGTACAGTAGTCCATTGCTCTACCTCTGTGTTGTCAAGTATACTATCCATCCATACCTGTGCTGCATTGTAGTTGTGCACAGTATTATAGTAGGAGGACAGTGCAGAAGTTTGCTGACCACCAGTATATATAGAGCAGTACGGTACAGTAGTCCATTGCTCTACCTCTGTGTCGTCAAGTATACTATCCATATCTGTGCTGCATTGTAGTTGTGCGCAGTATTATAGTAGGAGGACAGTGCAGAATTTTGCTGACCACCAGTTTATATATAGCAGTACGGTACAGTAGTTCATTGCTCTACCTCTGTGTAGTCAAGTATACTATCCATCTATACCTGTGCTGCATTTTAGTTGTGCGCAGCATATAGTAGGAGGACAGTGCAGAATTTTGCTGACAACCAGTATATATATAGCAGTACGGTACAGTAGTCCATTGCTATACCTCTGTGTCGTCAAGTATACTATCCATATCTGTGCTGCATTGTAGTTGTGCGCAGTATTATAGTAGGAGGACAGTGCAGAATTTTGCTGACCACCAGAATATATATATAGCAGTACAGTAGTCCATTGCTCTACCTCTGTGTCCTCAAGTATACTATCCATCCATACCTGTGCTGCATTTTAGTTGTGCACAGTATTACAGTAGGAGGACAGTGCAGAATTTTACTGACCACCAGTATATATATATAGCAGTACGGTACAGTAGTCCATTGCTCTACCTCTGTGTCGTCAAGTTTACTATCCATATATGTGCTGCATTGTAGTTGTGCGCAGTATTATAGTAGGAGGACAGTGCAGAATTTTGCTGACCACCAGAATATATATATAGCAGTACAGTAGTCCATTGCTCTACCTCTGTGTCCTCAAGTATACTATCCATATATGTGCTGCATTGTAGTTGTGCGCAGTATACAGTAGGAGGACAGTGCAGAATTTTGCTGTCCACCAGTATATATATAGCAGTACGGTACAGTAGTCCATTGCTCTACCTCTGTGTCGTCAAGTATACTATCCATATATGTGCTGCATTGTAGTTGTGTGCAGTATTATAGTAGGAGGACAGTGCAGAATTTTGCTGACCACCAGTATATATATAGCAGTACGGTACAGTAGTCCATTGCTCTACCTCTGTGTCGTCAAGTATACTATCCATATCTGTGCTGCATTGTAGTTGTGCCCAGTATTATAGTAGGAGGACAGTGCAGGATTTTGCTGACCACCAGTATATATATAGCAGTACGGTACAGTAGTCCATTGCTGTACCTCTGTGTCGTCAAGTATACTATACATATCTGTGCTGCATTGTAGTTGTGCGCAGTATTATAGTAGGAGGACAGTGCAGGATTTTGCTGACCACCTGTATATATATAGCAGTACGGTACAGTAGTCCATTGCTCTACCTCTGTGTTGTCAAGTATACTATCCATCCATACCTGTGCTGCATTGTAGTTGTGCGCAGTATTATAGTAGGAGGACAGTGCAGAAGTTTGCTGACCACCAGTATATATAGAGCAGTACGGTACAGTAGTCCATTGCTCTACCTCTGTGTCGTCAAGTATACTATCCATATCTGTGCTGCATTGTAGTTGTGCGCAGTATTATAGTAGGAGGACAGTGCAGAATTTTGCTGACAACCAGTATATATAGAGCAGTACGGCACAGTAGTCCATTGCTATACCTCTGTGTCGTCAAGTATACTATCCATATCTGTGCTGCATTGTAGTTGTGCGCAGTATTATAGTAGGAGGACAGTGCAGAATTTTGCTGACCACCAGAATATATATATAGCAGTACAGTAGTCCATTGCTCTACCTCTTTGTCGTCACATATACTATCCATCCATACCTGTGCTGCATTTTAGTTGTGCACAGTATTACAGTAGGAGGACAGTGCAGAATTTTACTGACCACCAGTATATATATAGCAGTACGGTACAGTAGTCCATTGCTCTACCTCTGTGTCGTCAAGTTTACTATCCATATATGTGCTGCATTGTAGTTGTGCGCAGTATTATAGTAGGAGGACAGTGCAGAATTTTGCTGACCACCAGAATATATATATAGCAGTACAGTAGTCCATTGCTCTACCTCTGTGTCCTCAAGTATACTATCCATATATGTGCTGCATTGTAGTTGTGTGCAGTATACAGTAGGAGGACAGTGCAGAATTTTGCTGTCCACCAGTATATATATAGCAGTACGGTACAGTAGTCCATTGCTCTACCTCTGTGTCGTCAAGTATACTATCCATATATGTGCTGCATTGTAGTTGTGTGCAGTATTATAGTAGGAGGACAGTGCAGAATTTTGCTGACCACCAGTATATATATAGCAGTACGGTACAGTAGTCCATTGCTCTACCTCTGTGTCATCAAGTATACTATCCATATCTGTGCTGCATTGTAGTTGTGCGCAGTATTATAGTAGGAGGACAGTGCAGGATTTTGCTGACCACCAGTATATATATAGCAGTACGGTACAGTAGTCCATTGCTGTACCTCTGTGTCGTCAAGTATACTATACATATCTGTGCTGCATTGTAGTTGTGCGCAGTATTATAGTAGGAGGACAGTGCAGGATTTTGCTGACCACCAGTATATATATAGCAGTACGGTACAGTAGTCCATTGCTCTACCTCTGTGTTGTCAAGTATACTATCCATCCATACCTGTGCTGCATTGTAGTTGTGCGCAGTATTATAGTAGGAGGACAGTGCAGAAGTTTGCTGACCACCAGTATATATAGAGCAGTACGGTACAGTAGTCCATTGCTCTACCTCTGTGTCGTCAAGTATACTATCCATATCTGTGCTGCATTGTAGTTGTGCGCAGTATTATAGTAGGAGGACAGTGCAGAATTTTGCTGACCACCAGTTTATATATAGCAGTACGGTACAGTAGTTCATTGCTCTACCTCTGTGTAGTCAAGTATACTATCCATCTATACCTGTGCTGCATTTTAGTTGTGCGCAGCATATAGTAGGAGGACAGTGCAGAATTTTGCTGACAACCAGTATATATATAGCAGTACGGTACAGTAGTCCATTGCTATACCTCTGTGTCGTCAAGTATACTATCCATATCTGTGCTGCATTGTAGTTGTGCGCAGTATTATAGTAGGAGGACAGTGCAGAATTTTGCTGACCACCAGAATATATATATAGCAGTACAGTAGTCCATTGCTCTACCTCTGTGTCGTCAAGTATACTATCCATCCATACCTGTGCTGCATTTTAGTTGTGCACAGTATTACAGTAGGAGGACAGTGCAGAATTTTACTGACCACCAGTATATATATATAGCAGTACGGTACAGTAGTCCATTGCTCTACCTCTGTGTCGTCAAGTTTACTATCCATATATGTGCTGCATTGTAGTTGTGCGCAGTATTATAGTAGGAGGACAGTGCAGAATTTTGCTGACCACCAGAATATATATATAGCAGTACAGTAGTCCATTGCTCTACCTCTGTGTCCTCAAGTATACTATCCATATATGTGCTGCATTGTAGTTGTGCGCAGTATACAGTAGGAGGACAGTGCAGAATTTTGCTGTCCACAAGTATATATATAGCAGTACGGTACAGTAGTCCATTGCTCTACCTCTGTGTCGTCAAGTATACTATCCATATATGTGCTGCATTGTAGTTGTGTGCAGTATTATAGTAGGAGGACAGTGCAGAATTTTGCTGACCACCAGTATATATATAGCAGTACGGTACAGTAGTCCATTGCTCTACCTCTGTGTCGTCAAGTATACTATCCATATCTGTGCTGCATTGTAGTTGTGCCCAGTATTATAGTAGGAGGACAGTGCAGGATTTTGCTGACCACCAGTATATATATAGCAGTACGGTACAGTAGTCCATTGCTGTACCTCTGTGTCGTCAAGTATACTATACATATCTGTGCTGCATTGTAGTTGTGCGCAGTATTATAGTAGGAGGACAGTGCAGGATTTTGCTGACCACCTGTATATATATAGCAGTACGGTACAGTAGTCCATTGCTCTACCTCTGTGTTGTCAAGTATACTATCCATCCATACCTGTGCTGCATTGTAGTTGTGCGCAGTATTATAGTAGGAGGACAGTGCAGAAGTTTGCTGACCACCAGTATATATAGAGCAGTACGGTACAGTAGTCCATTGCTCTACCTCTGTGTCGTCAAGTATACTATCCATATCTGTGCTGCATTGTAGTTGTGCGCAGTATTATAGTAGGAGGACAGTGCAGAATTTTGCTGACCACCAGTTTATATATAGCAGTACGGTACAGTAGTTCATTGCTCTACCTCTGTGTAGTCAAGTATACTATCCATCTATACCTGTGCTGCATTTTAGTTGTGCGCAGTATATAGTAGGAGGACAGTGCAGAATTTTGCTGACAACCAGTATATATATAGCAGTACGGTACAGTAGTCCATTGCTATACCTCTGTGTCGTCAAGTATACTATCCATATCTGTGCTGCATTGTAGTTGTGCGCAGTATTATAGTAGGAGGACAGTGCAGAATTTTGCTGACCACCAGAATATATATATAGCAGTACAGTAGTCCATTGCTCTACCTCTGTGTCGTCAAGTATACTATCCATATCTGTGCTGCATTGTAGTTGTGCGCAGTATTATAGTAGGAGGTCAGTGCAGAATTTTGCTGATCACCAGTATATATATAGCAGTACGGTACAGTAGTCCATTGCTCTACCTCTTTGTCGTCACATATACTATCCATCCATACCTTTGCTGCATTTTAGTTGTGCGCAGCATTACAGTAGGAGGACAGTGCAGAATTTTACTGACCACCAGTATATATATAGCAGTACGGTACAGTAGTCCATTGCTCTACCTCTGTGTCGTCAAGTATACTATCCATATCTGTGCTGCATTGTAGTTGTGCGCAGTATTATAGTAGGAGGACAGTGCAGAATTTTGCTGACCACCAGTTTATATATAGCAGTACGGTACAGTAGTTCATTGCTCTACCTCTGTGTAGTCAAGTATACTATCCATCCATACCTGTGCTGCATTTTAGTTGTGCGCAGTATATAGTAGGAGGACAGTGCAGAATTTTGCTGACCACCAGTATATATATAGCAGTACGGTACAGTAGTCCATTGCTCTACCTCTTTGTCGTCACATATACTATCCATCCATACCTGTGCTGCATTGTAGTTGTGCGCAGTATTATAGTAGGAGGACAGTGCAGAAGTTTGCTGACCACCAGTATATATAGAGCAGTACGGTACAGTAGTCCATTGCTCTACCTCTGTGTCGTCAAGTATACTATCCATATCTGTGCTGCATTGTAGTTGTGCACAGTATTATAGTAGGAGGACAGTGCAGAATTTTGCTGACCACCAGTATATATATAGCAGTACGGTACAGTAGTCCATTGCTCTACCTCTGTGTCGTCAAGTATACTATCCATATCTGTGCTGCATTGTAGTTGTGCGCAGTATTATAGTAGGAGGACAGTGCAGAATTTTGCTGACCACCAGTTTATATATAGCAGTACGGTACAGTAGTCCATTGCTCTACCTCTGTGTAGTCAAGTATACTATCCATCCATACCTGTGCTGCATTTTAGTTGTGCGCAGTATATAGTAGGAGGACAGTGCAGAATTTTGCTGACAACCAGTATATATAGAGCAGTACGGCACAGTAGTCCATTGCTATACCTCTGTGTCGTCAAGTATACTATCCATATCTGTGCTGCATTGTAGTTGTGCGCAGTATTATAGTAGGAGGACAGTGCAGAATTTTGCTGACCACCAGAATATATATATAGCAGTACAGTAGTCCATTGCTCTACCTCTTTGTCGTCACATATACTATCCATCCATACCTGTGCTGCATTTTAGTTGTGCACAGTATTACAGTAGGAGGACAGTGCAGAATTTTACTGACCACCAGTATATATATAGCAGTACGGTACAGTAGTCCATTGCTCTACCTCTGTGTCGTCAAGTATACTATCCATATATGTGCTGCATTGTAGTTGTGTGCAGTATTATAGTAGGAGGACAGTGCAGAATTTTGCTGACCACCAGTATATATATAGCAGTACGGTACAGTAGTCCATTGCTCTACCTCTGTGTCGTCAAGTATACTATCCATATATGTGCTGCATTGTAGTTGTGCGCAGTATTATAGTAGGAGGACAGTGCAGGATTTTGCTGACCACCAGTATATATATAGCAGTACGGTACAGTAGTCCATTGCTGTACCTCTGTGTCGTCAAGTATACTATACATATCTGTGCTGCATTGTAGTTGTGCGCAGTATTATAGTAGGAGGACAGTGCAGGATTTTGCTGACCACCAGTATATATATAGCAGTACGGTACAGTAGTCCATTGCTCTACCTCTGTGTTGTCAAGTATACTATCCATCCATACCTGTGCTGCATTGTAGTTGTGCGCAGTATTATAGTAGGAGGACAGTGCAGACGTTTGCTGACCACCAGTATATATAGAGCAGTACGGTACAGTAGTCCATTGCTCTACCTCTGTGTCGTCAAGTATACTATCCATATCTGTGCTGCATTGTAGTTGTGCGCAGTATTATAGTAGGAGGACAGTGCAGAATTTTGCTGACCACCAGTTTATATATAGCAGTACGGTACAGTAGTTCATTGCTCTACCTCTGTGTAGTCAAGTACACTATCCATCCATACCTGTGCTGCATTTTAGTTGTGCGCAGTATATAGTAGGAGGACAGTGCAGAATTTTGCTGACCACCAGTATATATATAGCAGTACGGTACAGTAGTCCATTGCTCTACCTCTTTGTCGTCACATATACTATCCATCCATAGCTGTGCTGCATTTTAGTTGTGCACAGTATTACAGTAGGAGGACAGTGCAGAATTTTACTGACCACCAGTATATATATAGCAGTACGGTACAGTAGTCCATTGCTCTACCTCTGTGTCGTCAAGTTTACTATCCATATATGTGCTGCATTTTAGTTGTGCGCAGTATATAGTAGGAGGACAGTGCAGAATTTTGTTGACAACCAGTATATATATAGCAGTACGGTACAGTAGTCCATTGCTATACCTCTGTGTCGTCAAGTATACTATCCATATCTGTGCTGCATTGTAGTTGTGCGCAGTATTATAGTAGGAGGACAGTGCAGAATTTTGCTGACCACCAGAATATATATATAGCAGTACAGTAGTCCATTGCTCTACCTCTGAGTCGTCAAGTATACTATCCATATCTGTGCTGCATTGTAGTTGTGCGCAGTATTATAGTAGGAGGTCAGTGCAGAATTTTGCTGACCACCAGTATATATATAGCAGTACGGTACAGTAGTCCATTGCTCTACCTCTTTGTCGTCACATATACTATCCATCCATACCTTTGCTGCATTTTAGTTGTGCGCAGTATTACAGTAGGAGGACAGTGCAGAATTTTACTGACCACCAGTATATATATAGCAGTACGGTACAGTAGTCCATTGCTCTACCTCTGTGTCGTCAAGTTTACTATCCATATATGTGCTGCATTGTAGTTGTGCGCAGTATTATAGTAGGAGGACAGTGCAGAATTTTGCTGACCACCAGTATATATATAGCAGTACGGTACAGTAATCCATTGCTCTACCTCTGTGTCGTCAAGTATACTATACATATCTGTGCTGCATTGTAGTTGTGCGCAGTATTATAGTAGGAGGACAGTGCAGGATTTTGCTGACCACCAGTATATATATAGCAGTACGGTACAGTAGTCCATTGCTCTACCTCTGTTTTGTCAAGAATACTATCCATCCATACCTGTGCTGCATTGTAGTTGTGCGCAGTATTATAGAAGGAGGACAGTGCAGAATTTTGCTGACCACCAGTACATATATAGCAGTACGGTACAGTAGTCCATTGCTCTACCTCTGTGTCATCAAGTATACTGTCCATCCATGC
Organism: Pseudophryne corroboree; assembly: GCF_028390025.1. Lineage (NCBI taxonomy): Eukaryota > Metazoa > Chordata > Amphibia > Anura > Myobatrachidae > Pseudophryne > Pseudophryne corroboree. The sequence continues at coordinate 286,467,855 of NC_086452.1, read as the reverse complement.
CTGTGCTGCATTTTAGTTGTGCGCAGTACTGTATATAGTAGGAGTACAGTGCAGAATTTTGCTGACCACCAGTATATATATAGCAGTACGGTACAGTAGTCCATTGCGCTACCTCTGTGTCATCAAGTATACTATCCATATCTGTGCTGCATTGTAGTTGTGCGCAGTATTATAGTAGGAGGACAGTGCAGAATTTTGCTGACCACCAGTATATATATAGCAGTACGGTACAGTAGTCCATTGCTCTACCTCTGTGTCATCACGTATACTATCCATCCATACCTGTGCTGCATTGTAGTTGTGCGCAGTATTATAGTAGGAGGACAGTGCAGAATTTTGCTGACCATCAGTATATATATAGCAGTACGGTACAGTAGTCCATTGCTCTACCTCTGTGTCGTCAAGTATACTATCCATATCTGTGCTGCATTATAGTTGTGCGCAGTATTATAGTAGGAGGTCATTGCAGAATTTTGCTGACCACCAGTATATATATATAGCAGTACGGTACAGTAGTCCATTGCTCTACCTCTTTGTCGTAACATATAGAATCCATCCATACCTGTGCTGCATTTTAGTTGTGTGCAGTATTACAGTAGGAGGACAGTGCAGAATTTACTGACCACCAGTATATATATAGCAGTACGGTACAGTAGTCCATTGCGCTACCTCTGTGTCATCAAGTATACTATCCATATATGTGCTGCATTATAGTTGTGCGCAGTATTATAGTAGGAGGACAGTGCAGAATTTTGCTGACCACCAGTATATATATAGCAGCACGGTGCAGTAGTCCATTGCTCTACCTCTGTGTTGTCAAGTAAACTATCCATCCATACCTGTGCTGCATTGTAGTTGTGCGCATCATTATAGTAGGAGGACAGTGCAGAATTTTGCTGTCCACCAGTATATATATAGCAGTACGGTACAGTAGTCCATTGCTCTACCTCTGTGTCGTCAAGTATATTATCCATATCTGTGCTGCATTGTAGTTGTGCGCAGTTTTATAGTAGGAGGACAGTGCAGGATTTTGCTGACCACCAGTATATATATAGCAGTACGGTACAGTAGTCCATTGCTGTACCTCTGTGTCGTCACATATACTATCCATCCATACCTGTGCTGCATTTTAGTTTTGCGCAGCATATAGCAGGAGGACAGTGCAGAATTTTACTGATCACCAGTATGTATATAGCAGTACGGTACAGTAGTCCATTGCTCTACCTCTGTGTCGTCAAGTTTACTATCCATATATGTGCTGCATTGTAGTTGTGTGCAGTATTATATTAGGAGGACAGTGTAGAATTTTGCTGATCACCAGAATATTTATATAGCAGTACGGTACAGTAGTCCATTGCTCTACCTCTGTGTCCTCAAGTATACTATCCATCCATACCTGTGCTGCATTGTAGTTGTGCGCAGTATTATAGTAGGAGGACAGTGCAGAATTTTGCTGACCACCAGTATATATATAGCAGTACGGTACAGTAGTCCATTGCTCTACCTCTGTGTCGTCAAGTTTACTATCCATATATGTGCTGCATTGTAGTTGTGCGCAGTCCTGCATATAGTAGGAGGACAGTGCAGAATTTTGCTGACAACCAGTATATATATAGTAGTATGGTAGAGTAGTCCATTGCTCTACCTCTGTGTCGTCAAGTATACTATCCATATCTGTGCTGCATTGTAGTTGTGCGCAGTATTAAAGTAGGAGGACAGTGCAGAATTTCGCTGACCACCAGTATATATATAGCAGTACGGTACAGTAGTCCATTGCGCTACCTCTGTGTCATCAAGTATACTATCCATATATGTGCTGCATTATAGTTGTGCGCAGTATTATAGTAGGAGGACAGTGCAGAATTTTGCTGACCACCAGTATATATATAGCAGCACGGTGCAGTAGTCCATTGCTCTACCTCTGTGTTGTCAAGTAAACTATCCATCCATACCTGTGCTGCATTGTAGTTGTGCGCATCATTATAGTAGGAGGACAGTGCAGAATTTTGCTGTCCACCAGTATATATATAGCAGTACGGTACAGTAGTCCATTGCTCTACCTCTGTGTCGTCAAGTATATTATCCATATCTGTGCTGCATTGTAGTTGTGCGCAGTTTTATAGTAGGAGGACAGTGCAGGATTTTGCTGACCACCAGTATATATATAGCAGTACGGTACAGTAGTCCATTGCTGTACCTCTGTGTCGTCACATATACTATCCATCCATACCTGTGCTGCATTTTAGTTTTGCGCAGCATATAGCAGGAGGACAGTGCAGAATTTTACTGATCACCAGTATGTATATAGCAGTACGGTACAGTAGTCCATTGCTCTACCTCTGTGTCGTCAAGTTTACTATCCATATATGTGCTGCATTGTAGTTGTGTGCAGTATTATATTAGGAGGACAGTGTAGAATTTTGCTGATCACCAGAATATTTATATAGCAGTACGGTACAGTAGTCCATTGCTCTACCTCTGTGTCCTCAAGTATACTATCCATCCATACCTGTGCTGCATTGTAGTTGTGCGCAGTATTATAGTAGGAGGACAGTGCAGAATTTTGCTGACCACCAGTATATATATAGCAGTACGGTACAGTAGTCCATTGCTCTACCTCTGTGTCGTCAAGTATACTATCCATATATGTGCTGCATTGTAGTTGTGCGCAGTCCTGCATATAGTAGGAGGACAGTGCAGAATTTTGCTGACAACCAGTATATATATAGTAGTATGGTAGAGTAGTCCATTGCTCTACCTCTGTGTCGTCAAGTATACTATCCATATCTGTGCTGCATTGTAGTTGTGCGCAGTATTAAAGTAGGAGGACAGTGCAGAATTTCGCTGACCACCAGTATATATATAGCAGTATGGTACAGTAGTCAATTGCTATACCTCTGTGTCGTCAAGTATACTATCCATATCTGTGCTGCATTGTAGTTGTGCGCAGTATTATAGTAGGAGGACAGTGCAGAATTTTGCTGACCACCAGTATGTATATAGCAGTACGGTACAGTAGTCCATTGCTCTACCTCTGTGTCGTTAAGTTTACTATCCATATATGTGCTGCATTGTAGTTGTGGGCAGTATTATAGTAGGAGGACAGTGTAGAATTTTGCTGATCACCAGAATATATATATAGCAGTACGGTACAGTAGTCCATGGCTCTACCTCTGTGTCCTCAAGTATACTATCCATCCATACCTGTGCTGCATTGTAGTTGTGCGCAGTATTATAGTAGGAGGACAGTGCAGAATTTTGCTGACCACCAGTATATATATAGCAGTATGGTACAGTAGTCCATTGCTCTACCTCTGTGTCGTCAAGTATACTATCCATATATGTGCTGCATTGTAGTTGTGCGCAGTACTGTATATAGTAGGAGGACAGTGCAGAATTTTGCTGACAACCAGTATATATATAGCAGTATGGTAGAGTAGTCCATTGCTCTACCTCTGTGTCGTCAAGTATACTATCCATATCTGTGCTGCATTGTAGTTGTGCGCAGTATTAAAGTAGGAGGACAGTGCAGAATTTTGCTGACCACCAGTATATATATAGCAGTACGGTGCAGTAGTCCATTGCTCTACCCCTGTGTTGTCAAGTATACTATCCATCCATACCTGTGCTGCATTGTAGTTGTGCGCAGTACTGTATATAGTAGGAGGACAGTGCAGAATTTTGCTGACAACCAGTATATATATAGCAGTACGGAACAGCATTCCATTGCTCTACCTCTGTGTCGTCAAGTATACTATCCATATCTGTGCTACATTGTAGTTGTGCGCAGTATTACAGTAGGAGGAAAGTGCCGAATTTTGCTGACCACCAGTATATATATAGCAGCATGGTACAGTAGTCCATTGCGCTACCTCTGTGTCGTCAAGTATACTATCCATATCTGTGCTGCATTGTAGTTATGCGCAGTATTATAGTAGGAGGACAGTGCAGAATTTTGCTGACCACCAGAATATATATATAGCAGTACGGTACAGTAGTTCATTGCTCTACCTCTGTGTCCTCAAGTATACTATCCATCCATACCAGTGCTGCATTGTAGTTGTGCACAATTTTATAGTAGGAGGATGGTGCAGAATTTTGCTGACCACCAGTATATATATAGCAGTGTGGTACAGTAGTCCATTGCTCTACCTCTGTGTCGTCAAGTATACTATCCATATATGTGCTGCATTGTAGTTGTGCGCATATTATAGTAGGAGGACAGTGCAGAATTTTGCTGACCACCAGAATATATATATAGCAGTACGGTACAGTAGTCCATTGCTCTACCTCTGTTTCCTCAAGTATACTATCCATACCTGTGCTGCATTGTAGTTGTGCGCAGTATTATAGTAGGAGGACAGTGCAGAATTTTGCTGACCACCAGTGTATATATATAGCAGTACAGTACAGTAGTCCATTGCTCTACCTCTGTATCATCACGTATACTATCCATCCATACCTGTGCTGCATTTTAGTTGTACGCAGTATATAGTAGGAGGACAGTGCAGAATTTTGCTGACCACCAGTATATATATAGCAGTACGGTACAGTAGTCCATTGCTCTACCTCTGTGTCATCAAGTATACTATACATCCATACCTGTGCTGCATTGTAGTTGTACGCAGTATAATAGTAGGAGGACAGTGCAAAATTTTGCTGACCACCAGTATATATATAGTAGTACGGTACAGTAGTCCATTGCTCTACCTCTGTGTTTATCAAGTATACTATCTATCCATACCTGTGCTGCATTGAAGTTGTGCGCAGTATTATAGTAGGAGGACAGTGAAGAATTTTGCTGACCAACAGTTTATATATAGCGGTACGGTACAGTAGTCCATTGCTCTACCTCTGTATCATCACGTATACTATCCATCCATACCTCTGCTGAATTTTAGTTGTGCGCAGTATATAGTAGGAGGACAGTGCAGAATTTTGCTGACCACCAGTATATATATAGCAGTACGGTACAGTAGTCCATTGCTATACCTCTGTGTCGTCAAGTATACTATCCATATCTGTGCTGCATTGTAGTTGTGCGCAGTATTATAGTAGGAGGACAGTGCAGAATTTTGCTGACCACCAGAATATATATATAGCAGTACAGTAGTCCATTGCTCTACCTCTGTGTCGTCAAGTATACTATCCATATCTGTGCTGCATTGTAGTTGTGCGCAGTATTATAGTAGGAGGTCAGTGCAGAATTTTGCTGACCACCAGTATATATATAGCAGTACGGTACAGTAGTCCATTGCTCTACCTCTTTGTCGTCACATATACTATCCATCCATACCTTTGCTGCATTTTAGTTGTGCGCAGTATTACAGTAGGAGGACAGTGCAGAATTTTACTGACCACCAGTATATATATAGCAGTACGGTACAGTAGTCCATTGCTCTACCTCTGTGTCGTCAAGTTTACTATCCATATATGTGCTGCATTGTAGTTGTGCGCAGTATTATAGTAGGAGGACAGTGCAGAATTTTGCTGACCACCAGTATATATATAGCAGTACGGTACAGTAATCCATTGCTCTACCTCTGTGTCGTCAAGTATACTATACATATCTGTGCTGCATTGTAGTTGTGCGCAGTATTATAGTAGGAGGACAGTGCAGGATTTTGCTGACCACCAGTATATATATAGCAGTACGGTACAGTAGTCCATTGCTCTACCTCTGTTTTGTCAAGAATACTATCCATCCATACCTGTGCTGCATTGTAGTTGTGCGCAGTATTATAGAAGGAGGACAGTGCAGAATTTTGCTGACCACCAGTACATATATAGCAGTACGGTACAGTAGTCCATTGCTCTACCTCTGTGTCATCAAGTATACTGTCCATCCATGCCTGTGCTGCATTTTAGTTGTGCGCAGTACTGTATATAGTAGGAGTACAGTGCAGAATTTTGCTGACCACCAGTATATATATAGCAGTACGGTACAGTAGTCCATTGCGCTACCTCTGTGTCATCAAGTATACTATCCATATCTGTGCTGCATTGTAGTTGTGCGCAGTATTATAGTAGGAGGACAGTGCAGAATTTTGCTGACCACCAGTATATATATAGCAGTACGGTACAGTAGTCCATTGCTCTACCTCTGTGTCATCACGTATACTATCCATCCATACCTGTGCTGCATTGTAGTTGTGCGCAGTATTATAGTAGGAGGACAGTGCAGAATTTTGCTGACCATCAGTATATATATAGCAGTACGGTACAGTAGTCCATTGCTCTACCTCTGTGTCGTCAAGTATACTATCCATATCTGTGCTGCATTATAGTTGTGCGCAGTATTATAGTAGGAGGTCATTGCAGAATTTTGCTGACCACCAGTATATATATAGCAGTACGGTACAGTAGTCCATTGCTCTACCTCTTTGTCGTAACATATAGAATCCATCCATACCTGTGCTGCATTTTAGTTGTGTGCAGTATTACAGTAGGAGGACAGTGCAGAATTTACTGACCACCAGTATATATATAGCAGTACGGTACAGTAGTCCATTGCGCTACCTCTGTGTCATCAAGTATACTATCCATATATGTGCTGCATTATAGTTGTGCGCAGTATTATAGTAGGAGGACAGTGCAGAATTTTGCTGACCACCAGTATATATATAGCAGCACGGTGCAGTAGTCCATTGCTCTACCTCTGTGTTGTCAAGTAAACTATCCATCCATACCTGTGCTGCATTGTAGTTGTGCGCATCATTATAGTAGGAGGACAGTGCAGAATTTTGCTGTCCACCAGTATATATATAGCAGTACGGTACAGTAGTCCATTGCTCTACCTCTGTGTCGTCAAGTATATTATCCATATCTGTGCTGCATTGTAGTTGTGCGCAGTTTTATAGTAGGAGGACAGTGCAGGATTTTGCTGACCACCAGTATATATATAGCAGTACGGTACAGTAGTCCATTGCTGTACCTCTGTGTCGTCACATATACTATCCATCCATACCTGTGCTGCATTTTAGTTTTGCGCAGCATATAGCAGGAGGACAGTGCAGAATTTTACTGATCACCAGTATGTATATAGCAGTACGGTACAGTAGTCCATTGCTCTACCTCTGTGTCGTCAAGTTTACTATCCATATATGTGCTGCATTGTAGTTGTGTGCAGTATTATATTAGGAGGACAGTGTAGAATTTTGCTGATCACCAGAATATTTATATAGCAGTACGGTACAGTAGTCCATTGCTCTACCTCTGTGTCCTCAAGTATACTATCCATCCATACCTGTGCTGCATTGTAGTTGTGCGCAGTATTATAGTAGGAGGACAGTGCAGAATTTTGCTGACCACCAGTATATATATAGCAGTACGGTACAGTAGTCCATTGCTCTACCTCTGTGTCGTCAAGTATACTATCCATATATGTGCTGCATTGTAGTTGTGCGCAGTCCTGCATATAGTAGGAGGACAGTGCAGAATTTTGCTGACAACCAGTATATATATAGTAGTATGGTAGAGTAGTCCATTGCTCTACCTCTGTGTCGTCAAGTATACTATCCATATCTGTGCTGCATTGTAGTTGTGCGCAGTATTAAAGTAGGAGGACAGTGCAGAATTTCGCTGACCACCAGTATATATATAGCAGTACGGTACAGTAGTCCATTGCGCTACCTCTGTGTCATCAAGTATACTATCCATATATGTGCTGCATTATAGTTGTGCGCAGTATTATAGTAGGAGGACAGTGCAGAATTTTGCTGACCACCAGTATATATATAGCAGCACGGTGCAGTAGTCCATTGCTCTACCTCTGTGTTGTCAAGTAAACTATCCATCCATACCTGTGCTGCATTGTAGTTGTGCGCATCATTATAGTAGGAGGACAGTGCAGAATTTTGCTGTCCACCAGTATATATATAGCAGTACGGTACAGTAGTCCATTGCTCTACCTCTGTGTCGTCAAGTATATTATCCATATCTGTGCTGCATTGTAGTTGTGCGCAGTTTTATAGTAGGAGGACAGTGCAGGATTTTGCTGACCACCAGTATATATATAGCAGTACGGTACAGTAGTCCATTGCTGTACCTCTGTGTCGTCACATATACTATCCATCCATACCTGTGCTGCATTTTAGTTTTGCGCAGCATATAGCAGGAGGACAGTGCAGAATTTTACTGATCACCAGTATGTATATAGCAGTACGGTACAGTAGTCCATTGCTCTACCTCTGTGTCGTCAAGTTTACTATCCATATATGTGCTGCATTGTAGTTGTGTGCAGTATTATATTAGGAGGACAGTGTAGAATTTTGCTGATCACCAGAATATTTATATAGCAGTACGGTACAGTAGTCCATTGCTCTACCTCTGTGTCCTCAAGTATACTATCCATCCATACCTGTGCTGCATTGTAGTTGTGCGCAGTATTATAGTAGGAGGACAGTGCAGAATTTTGCTGACCACCAGTATATATATAGCAGTACGGTACAGTAGTCCATTGCTCTACCTCTGTGTCGTCAAGTATACTATCCATATATGTGCTGCATTGTAGTTGTGCGCAGTCCTGCATATAGTAGGAGGACAGTGCAGAATTTTGCTGACAACCAGTATATATATAGTAGTATGGTAGAGTAGTCCATTGCTCTACCTCTGTGTCGTCAAGTATACTATCCATATCTGTGCTGCATTGTAGTTGTGCGCAGTATTAAAGTAGGAGGACAGTGCAGAATTTCGCTGACCACCAGTATATATATAGCAGTATGGTACAGTAGTCAATTGCTATACCTCTGTGTCGTCAAGTATACTATCCATATCTGTGCTGCATTGTAGTTGTGCGCAGTATTATAGTAGGAGGACAGTGCAGAATTTTGCTGACCACCAGTATGTATATAGCAGTACGGTACAGTAGTCCATTGCTCTACCTCTGTGTCGTTAAGTTTACTATCCATATATGTGCTGCATTGTAGTTGTGGGCAGTATTATAGTAGGAGGACAGTGTAGAATTTTGCTGATCACCAGAATATATATATAGCAGTACGGTACAGTAGTCCATGGCTCTACCTCTGTGTCCTCAAGTATACTATCCATCCATACCTGTGCTGCATTGTAGTTGTGCGCAGTATTATAGTAGGAGGACAGTGCAGAATTTTGCTGACCACCAGTATATATATAGCAGTATGGTACAGTAGTCCATTGCTCTACCTCTGTGTCGTCAAGTATACTATCCATATATGTGCTGCATTGTAGTTGTGCGCAGTACTGTATATAGTAGGAGGACAGTGCAGAATTTTGCTGACAACCAGTATATATATAGCAGTATGGTAGAGTAGTCCATTGCTCTACCTCTGTGTCGTCAAGTATACTATCCATATCTGTGCTGCATTGTAGTTGTGCGCAGTATTAAAGTAGGAGGACAGTGCAGAATTTTGCTGACCACCAGTATATATATAGCAGTACGGTGCAGTAGTCCATTGCTCTACCCCTGTGTTGTCAAGTATACTATCCATCCATACCTGTGCTGCATTGTAGTTGTGCGCAGTACTGTATATAGTAGGAGGACAGTGCAGAATTTTGCTGACAACCAGTATATATATAGCAGTACGGAACAGCATTCCATTGCTCTACCTCTGTGTCGTCAAGTATACTATCCATATCTGTGCTACATTGTAGTTGTGCGCAGTATTACAGTAGGAGGAAAGTGCCGAATTTTGCTGACCACCAGTATATATATAGCAGCATGGTACAGTAGTCCATTGCGCTACCTCTGTGTCGTCAAGTATACTATCCATATCTGTGCTGCATTGTAGTTATGCGCAGTATTATAGTAGGAGGACAGTGCAGAATTTTGCTGACCACCAGAATATATATATAGCAGTACGGTACAGTAGTTCATTGCTCTACCTCTGTGTCCTCAAGTATACTATCCATCCATACCAGTGCTGCATTGTAGTTGTGCACAATTTTATAGTAGGAGGATGGTGCAGAATTTTGCTGACCACCAGTATATATATAGCAGTGTGGTACAGTAGTCCATTGCTCTACCTCTGTGTCGTCAAGTATACTATCCATATATGTGCTGCATTGTAGTTGTGCGCATATTATAGTAGGAGGACAGTGCAGAATTTTGCTGACCACCAGAATATATATATAGCAGTACGGTACAGTAGTCCATTGCTCTACCTCTGTTTCCTCAAGTATACTATCCATACCTGTGCTGCATTGTAGTTGTGCGCAGTATTATAGTAGGAGGACAGTGCAGAATTTTGCTGACCACCAGTGTATATATATAGCAGTACAGTACAGTAGTCCATTGCTCTACCTCTGTATCATCACGTATACTATCCATCCATACCTGTGCTGCATTTTAGTTGTACGCAGTATATAGTAGGAGGACAGTGCAGAATTTTGCTGACCACCAGTATATATATAGCAGTACGGTACAGTAGTCCATTGCTCTACCTCTGTGTCATCAAGTATACTATACATCCATACCTGTGCTGCATTGTAGTTGTACGCAGTATAATAGTAGGAGGACAGTGCAAAATTTTGCTGACCACCAGTATATATATAGTAGTACGGTACAGTAGTCCATTGCTCTACCTCTGTGTTTATCAAGTATACTATCTATCCATACCTGTGCTGCATTGAAGTTGTGCGCAGTATTATAGTAGGAGGACAGTGAAGAATTTTGCTGACCAACAGTTTATATATAGCGGTACGGTACAGTAGTCCATTGCTCTACCTCTGTATCATCACGTATACTATCCATCCATACCTCTGCTGAATTTTAGTTGTGCGCAGTATATAGTAGGAGGACAGTGCAGAATTTTGCTGACCACCAGTATATATATAGCAGTACGGTACAGTAGTCCATTGCTCTACCTCTGTGTCGTCAAGTATACTATCCATATCTGTGCTGCATTATAGTTGTGCGCAGTATTATAGTAGGAGGTCATTGCAGAATTTTGCTGACCACCAGTATATATATAGCAGTACGGTACAGTAGTCCATTGCTCTACCTCTTTGTCGTAACATATAGAATCCATCCATACCTGTGCTGCATTTTGGTTGTGTGCAGTATTACAGTAGGAGGACAGTGCAGAATTTACTGACCACCAGTATATATATAGCAGTACGGTACAGTAGTCCATTGCTCTACCTCTGTGTCGTCAAGTTTACTATCCATATATGTGCTGCATTGTAGTTGTGCGCAGTATTATAGTAGGAGGACAGTGCAGAATTTTGCTGACCACCAGTATATATATAGCAGCACGGTGCAGTAGTCCATTGCTCTACCTCTGTGTTGTCAAGTAAACTATCCATCCATACCTGTGCTGCATTGTAGTTGTGCGCATTATTATAGTAGGAGGACAGTGCAGAATTTTGCTGTCCACCAGTATATATATAGCAGTACGGTACAGTAGTCCATTGCTCTACCTCTGTGTCGTCAAGTATATTATCCATATCTGTGCTGCATTGTAGTTGTGCGCAGTTTTATAGTAGGAGGACAGTGCAGGATTTTGCTGACCACCAGTATATATATAGCAGTACGGTACAGTAGTCCATTGCTGTACCTCTGTGTCGTCACATATACTATCCATCCATACCTGTGCTGCATTTTAGTTTTGCGCAGCATATAGCAGGAGGACAGTGCAGAATTTTACTGATCACCAGTATGTATATAGCAGTACGGTACAGTAGTCCATTGCTCTACCTCTGTGTCGTCAAGTTTACTATCCATATATGTGCTGCATTGTAGTTGTGTGCAGTATTATATTAGGAGGACAGTGTAGAATTTTGCTGATCACCAGAATATTTATATAGCAGTACGGTACAGTAGTCCATTGCTCTACCTCTGTGTCCTCAAGTATACTATCCATCCATACCTGTGCTGCATTGTAGTTGTGCGCAGTATTATAGTAGGAGGACAGTGCAGAATTTTGCTGACCACCAGTATATATATAGCAGTACGGTACAGTAGTCCATTGCTCTACCTCTGTGTCGTCAAGTATACTATCCATATATGTGCTGCATTGTAGTTGTGCGCAGTCCTGCATATAGTAGGAGGACAGTGCAGAATTTTGCTGACAACCAGTATATATATAGTAGTATGGTAGAGTAGTCCATTGCTCTACCTCTGTGTCGTCAAGTATACTATCCATATCTGTGCTGCATTGTAGTTGTGCGCAGTATTATAGTAGGAGGACAGTGCAGAATTTTGCTGACCACCAGTATGTATATAGCAGTACGGTACAGTAGTCCATTGCTCTACCTCTGTGTCGTTAAGTTTACTATCCATATATGTGCTGCATTGTAGTTGTGTGCAGTATTATAGTAGGAGGACAGTGTAGAATTTTGCTGATCACCAGAATATATATATAGCAGTACGGTACAGTAGTCCATGGCTCTACCTCTGTGTCCTCAAGTATACTATCCATCCATACCTGTGCTGCATTGTAGTTGTGCGCAGTATTATAGTAGGAGGACAGTGCAGAATTTTGCTGACCACCAGTATATATATAGCAGTATGGTACAGTAGTCCATTGCTCTACCTCTGTGTCGTCAAGTATACTATCCATATATGTGCTGCATTGTAGTTGTGCGCAGTACTGTATATAGTAGGAGGACAGTGCAGAATTTTGCTGACAACCAGTATATATATAGCAGTATGGTAGAGTAGTCCATTGCTCTACCTCTGTGTCGTCAAGTATACTATCCATATCTGTGCTGCATTGTAGTTGTGCGCAGTATTAAAGTAGGAGGACAGTGCAGAATTTTGCTGACCACCAGTATATATATAGCAGTACGGTGCAGTAGTCCATTGCTCTACCCCTGTGTTGTCAAGTATACTATCCATCCATACCTGTGCTGCATTGTAGTTGTGCGCAGTACTGTATATAGTAGGAGGACAGTGCAGAATTTTGCTGACAACCAGTATATATATAGCAGTACGGAACAGCATTCCATTGCTCTACCTCTGTGTCGTCAAGTATACTATCCATATCTGTGCTACATTGTAGTTGTGCGCAGTATTACAGTAGGAGGAAAGTGCCGAATTTTGCTGACCACCAGTATATATATAGCAGCATGGTACAGTAGTCCATTGCGCTACCTCTTTGTCGTCAAGTATACTATCCATATCTGTGCTGCATTGTAGTTATGCGCAGTATTATAGTAGGAGGACAGTGCAGAATTTTGCTGACCACCAGAATATATATATAGCAGTACGGTACAGTAGTTCATTGCTCTGCCTCTGTGTCCTCAAGTATACTATCCATCCATACCAGTGCTGCATTGTAGTTGTGCACAATTTTATAGTAGGAGGATGGTGCAGAATTTTGCTGACCACCAGTATATATATAGCAGTGTGGTACAGTAGTCCATTGCTCTACCTCTGTGTCGTCAAGTATACTATCCATATATGTGCTGCATTGTAGTTGTGCGCATATTATAGTAGGAGGACAGTGCAGAATTTTACTGACCACCAGAATATATATATAGCAGTACGGTACAGTAGTCCATTGCTCTACCTCTGTTTCCTCAAGTATACTATCCATACCTGTGCTGCATTGTAGTTGTGCGCAGTATTATAGTAGGAGGACAGTGCAGAATTTTGCTGACCACCAGTGTATATATATAGCAGTACAGTACAGTAGTCCATTGCTCTACCTCTGTATCATCACGTATACTATCCATCCATACCTGTGCTGCATTTTAGTTGTACGCAGTATATAGTAGGAGGACAGTGCAGAATTTTGCTGACCACCAGTATATATATAGCAGTACGGTACAGTAGTCCATTGCTCTACCTCTGTGTCATCAAGTATACTATACATCCATACCTGTGCTGCATTGTAGTTGTACGCAGTATAATAGTAGGAGGACAGTGCAAAATTTTGCTGACCACCAGTATATATATAGTAGTACGGTACAGTAGTCCATTGCTCTACCTCTGTGTTTATCAAGTATACTATCTATCCATACCTGTGCTGCATTGAAGTTGTGCGCAGTATTATAGTAGGAGGACAGTGAAGAATTTTGCTGACCAACAGTTTATATATAGCAGTACGGTACAGTAGTCCATTGCTCTACCTCTGTATCATCACGTATACTATCCATCCATACCTGTGCTGCATTTTAGTTGTGCGCAGTATATAGTAGGAGGACAGTGCAGAATTTTGCTGACCACCAGTATATATATAGCAGTACGGTACAGTAGTCCATTGCTCTACCTCTGTGTCATCAAGTATACTATACATCCATACATGTGCTGCATTGTAATTGTGCGCAGTATAATAGTAGGAGGACAGTGCAGAATTTTGCTGACCACCAGTATATATATAGCAGTACGGTACAGTAGTCTATTGCTCTACCTCTGTGTCGTCAAGTATACTATCCAAATATGTGCTGCATTGTAGTTGTGCGCAGTATTACAGTAGGTGGACAGTGCAGAATTTTGCTGACCACCAGTATATATATATAGCAGTACGGTACAGTAGTCCATTGCTCTACCTCTATTTCGTTAAGTATACTATCCATATCTGTGCTGCATTGTAGTTGTGCGCAGTATTATAGTAGGAGGACAGTGCAGAATTTTGCTGACCACCAGTATATATATAGTAGTACGGTACAGTAGTCCATTGCTCTACCTCTGTGTTTATCAAGTATACTATCCATACACACCTGTGCTGCATTGAAGTTGTGCGCAGTATTATAGTAGGAGGACAGTGAAGAATTTTGCTGAACAACAGTTTATGTATAGCAGTACGGTACAGTAGTCCATTGCTCTACCTCTGTGTCGTCAAGTATACTATCCATATCTGTGCTGCATTGTAGTTGTGTGCAGTATTATAGTAGGAGGACAGTGCAGAATTTTGCTGACCACCAGTATATATGTAGCAGTATGGTACAGTAGTCCATTGCTCTACCTCTGTGTCGTCAAGTATATTATCCATATCTGTGCTGCATTGTAGTTGTGCGCAGTATTATAGTAGGAGGACAGTGTAGAATTTTGCTGACCACCAGTATATATATAGCAGTACCGTACAGTAGTCCATTGCTCTACCTCTGTGTCGTCACATATACTATCCATCCATACCTGTGCTGCATTTTAGTTGTGCGCAGTATATAGTATGAGGACAGTGCAGAATTTTACTGACCACCAGTCTATATATAGCAGTACGGTACAGTAGTCCATTGCTCTACCTATGTGTCGTCAAGTATACTATCCATCCATACCAGTGCTGCATTGTAGTTGTGCACAATTTTATAGTAGGAGGATGGTGCAGAATTTTGCTGACCACCAGTATATATATAGCAGTATGGTACAGTAGTCCATTGCTCTACCTCTGTGTCGTCAAGTATACTATCCATATATGTGCTGCATTGTAGTTGTGCGCATATTATAGTAGGAGGACAGTGCAGAATTTTGCTGACCACCAGAATATATATATAGCAGTACGGTACAGTAGTCCATTGCTCTACCTCTGTGTCCTCAAATATACTATCCATACCTGTGCTGCATTGTAGTTGTGCGCAGTATTATAGTAGGAGGACAGTGCAGAATTTTGCTGACCACCAGTATATATATAGCAGTACGGTACAGTAGTCCATTGCTCTACCTCTGTGTCGTCAAGTATACTATCCATATATGTGCTGCATTGTAGTTGTGCGCAGTATTATAGTTGGAGGACAGTGCAGAATTTTCCTGGCCACCAGTATATATATATAGCAGTACGGTACAGTAGTCCATTGCTCTACCTCTGTGTCGTCAAGTATACTATCCATATATGTGCTGCATTGTAGTTGTACACAGTATTATAGTTGGAGGACAGTGCAGAATTTTGCTGACCACCAGTATATATATAGCAGTACAGTACAGTAGTCCATTGCTCTACCTCTGTGTCATCAAGTATACTACACATATCTGTGCTGCATTGTAGTTGTGCGCAGTATTATAGTAGGAGGACAGTGCAGAATTTTGCTGACCACCAGTATATATATAGTAGTACGGTACAGTAGTCCATTGCTCTACCTCTGTGTCATCAAGTATACTATCCGTCCATACCTGTGCTGCATTTTAGTTGTGCGCAGTACTGTATATAGTAGGAGGACAGTGCAGAATTTTGCTGACCACCAGTATATATATAGCAGTATGGTACAGTAGTCCATTGCGCTACCTCTGTGTCGTCAAGTATACTATCCATATGTGTGCTGCATTTAAGTTGTGCGCAGTATTATAGTAGGAGGACAGTGCAGAATTTTGCTGACCACCAGTATATATATAGCAGTACGGTACAGTAGTCCATTGCTCTACCTCTGTGTCGTCACGTATACTATCCATCCATACCTGTGCTGCATTTTAGATGTGCGCAATATATAGGAGGACAGTGCAGAATTTTGCTGACAACCAGTATATATATATAGCAGTACGGTACAGTAGTCCATTGCTCTAACTCTGTGTCGTCATGTATACAATCCATCCATACCTGTGCTGCTTTTTAATTGTGCGCAGTATATAGTAGGAGGACAGTGCAGAATTTTGCTGACAACCAGTATATATATAGCAGTACGGTACTGTAGTCCATTGCTCTACCTCTGTGTCGTCAGGTATACTATCCATATCTGTGCTGCATTGTAGTTGTGCACAGTATTATAGTAGGAGGACAGTGCAGAATTTTGCTGACCACCAGTATATATATAGCAGTACGGGACAGTAGTCCATTGCTCTACCTCTGTGTCGTCAAGTATACTATCCATATCTGTGCTGCATTGTAGTTGTGCGCAATATTATAGTAGGAGGACAGTGCAGAATTTTGCTGACCACCAGTATATATATAGCAGTATGGTGCAGTAGTCCATTGCTCTACCTCTGTGCCGTCAAGTATACTATACATCCATACATGTGCTGCATTGTAATTGTGCGCAGTATAATAGTAGGAGGACAGTGCAGAATTTTGCTGACCACCAGTATATATATAGCAGTACGGTACAGTAGTCTATTGCTCTACCTCTGTGTCGTCAAGTATACTATCCAAATATGTGCTGCATTGTAGTTGTGCGCAGTATTACAGTAGGTGGACAGTGCAGAATTTTGCTGACCACCAGTATATATATATAGCAGTACGGTACAGTAGTCCATTGCTCTACCTCTATTTCGTTAAGTATACTATCCATATCTGTGCTGCATTGTAGTTGTGCGCAGTATTATAGTAGGAGGACAGTGCAGAATTTTGCTGACCACCAGTATATATATAGTAGTACGGTACAGTAGTCCATTGCTCTACCTCTGTGTTTATCAAGTATACTATCCATACACACCTGTGCTGCATTGAAGTTGTGCGCAGTATTATAGTAGGAGGACAGTGAAGAATTTTGCTGAACAACAGTTTATGTATAGCAGTACGGTACAGTAGTCCATTGCTCTACCTCTGTGTCGTCAAGTATACTATCCATATCTGTGCTGCATTGTAGTTGTGTGCAGTATTATAGTAGGAGGACAGTGCAGAATTTTGCTGACCACCAGTATATATGTAGCAGTATGGTACAGTAGTCCATTGCTCTACCTCTGTGTCGTCAAGTATATTATCCATATCTGTGCTGCATTGTAGTTGTGCGCAGTATTATAGTAGGAGGACAGTGTAGAATTTTGCTGACCACCAGTATATATATAGCAGTACCGTACAGTAGTCCATTGCTCTACCTCTGTGTCGTCACATATACTATCCATCCATACCTGTGCTGCATTTTAGTTGTGCGCAGTATATAGTATGAGGACAGTGCAGAATTTTACTGACCACCAGTCTATATATAGCAGTACGGTACAGTAGTCCATTGCTCTACCTATGTGTCGTCAAGTATACTATCCATCCATACCAGTGCTGCATTGTAGTTGTGCACAATTTTATAGTAGGAGGATGGTGCAGAATTTTGCTGACCACCAGTATATATATAGCAGTATGGTACAGTAGTCCATTGCTCTACCTCTGTGTCGTCAAGTATACTATCCATATATGTGCTGCATTGTAGTTGTGCGCATATTATAGTAGGAGGACAGTGCAGAATTTTGCTGACCACCAGAATATATATATAGCAGTACGGTACAGTAGTCCATTGCTCTACCTCTGTGTCCTCAAATATACTATCCATACCTGTGCTGCATTGTAGTTGTGCGCAGTATTATAGTAGGAGGACAGTGCAGAATTTTGCTGACCACCAGTATATATATAGCAGTACGGTACAGTAGTCCATTGCTCTACCTCTGTGTCGTCAAGTATACTATCCATATATGTGCTGCATTGTAGTTGTGCGCAGTATTATAGTTGGAGGACAGTGCAGAATTTTCCTGGCCACCAGTATATATATATAGCAGTACGGTACAGTAGTCCATTGCTCTACCTCTGTGTCGTCAAGTATACTATCCATATATGTGCTGCATTGTAGTTGTACACAGTATTATAGTTGGAGGACAGTGCAGAATTTTGCTGACCACCAGTATATATATAGCAGTACAGTACAGTAGTCCATTGCTCTACCTCTGTGTCATCAAGTATACTACACATATCTGTGCTGCATTGTAGTTGTGCGCAGTATTATAGTAGGAGGACAGTGCAGAATTTTGCTGACCACCAGTATATATATAGTAGTACGGTACAGTAGTCCATTGCTCTACCTCTGTGTCATCAAGTATACTATCCGTCCATACCTGTGCTGCATTTTAGTTGTGCGCAGTACTGTATATAGTAGGAGGACAGTGCAGAATTTTGCTGACCACCAGTATATATATAGCAGTATGGTACAGTAGTCCATTGCGCTACCTCTGTGTCGTCAAGTATACTATCCATATGTGTGCTGCATTTTAGTTGTGCGCAGTATTATAGTAGGAGGACAGTGCAGAATTTTGCTGACCACCAGTATATATATAGCAGTACGGTACAGTAGTCCATTGCTCTACCTCTGTGTCGTCACGTATACTATCCATCCATACCTGTGCTGCATTTTAGATGTGCGCAATATATAGGAGGACAGTGCAGAATTTTGCTGACAACCAGTATATATATATAGCAGTACGGTACAGTAGTCCATTGCTCTAACTCTGTGTCGTCATGTATACAATCCATCCATACCTGTGCTGCTTTTTAATTGTGCGCAGTATATAGTAGGAGGACAGTGCAGAATTTTGCTGACAACCAGTATATATATAGCAGTACGGTACTGTAGTCCATTGCTCTACCTCTGTGTCGTCAGGTATACTATCCATATCTGTGCTGCATTGTAGTTGTGCACAGTATTATAGTAGGAGGACAGTGCAGAATTTTGCTGACCACCAGTATATATATAGCAGTACGGGACAGTAGTCCATTGCTCTACCTCTGTGTCGTCAAGTATACTATCCATATCTGTGCTGCATTGTAGTTGTGCGCAATATTATAGTAGGAGGACAGTGCAGAATTTTGCTGACCACCAGTATATATATAGCAGTATGGTGCAGTAGACCATTGCTCTACCTCTGTGCTGTCAAGTATACTATCCATCCATACCTGTGCTGCATTTTAGTTGTGCGCAGTATTATAGTAGGAGTACAGTGCAGACTTTTGCTGACCATCAGTATATATATAGCAGTACGGTACAGTAGTCCATTGCTCTACCTCTGTGTCGTCAAGTATACTATCCATATATGTGCTGCATTGTAGTTGTGCGCAGTATTATAGATGGAGGACAGTGCAGAATTTTGCTAACCACCAGTATATATATATAGCAGTACGGTACAGTAGTCCATTGCTCTTCCTCTGTGTTGTCAAGTATACTATCCATCCATACCTGTGCTGCATTGTAGTTGTGCGCAGTATTATAGTAGGAGTTCAGTGCAGAATTTTGCTGACCACCAGTATATATATAACAGTACGGTTGTTATGATTCCAGCACTCCTGACCGGAGGAGATTTTATGACAAGGACCAGAGCGCTGGAATGGAATGCAGGTAACGGGAGCAGGAAAGACTAGTTGCCCCTGGCGCCCTAACTCTATTGTCTCACTTGTGCTATCGGAAATCCCCTGCGAGACTATGGTTTCTTGAGCCCCTGGCAGCCACGTTTGAAGGGCGGATTATGTCTGCCCAACTCCGGTGCCCCCCGGTCTTAATGAGAGACAAAGGGAAATCCGAGGCAGGATGATAACAAGAGGACCTCTGACTGACAACAGGCCAGGCGCAACAAGCTAACTAACAAAACCTGAAGTATGTGCTGAAACCCGCCAGGGAAAAGGACAACCAAAATCCACTTGTCCAATACTCCTACCCAGCACCGCTGGATACCAGAGTGGACCTGTGGAAGCGGAACCCTCCGCGAAATGCTCCAAAACACAAATAATAAATAATAAAGCGGACAAGCCGCAACACACGGCAAAGCCGCGACTCACGAACACCACTGGATGTTATACGGTGATAAGTCAGGACTCCAGGAATAAGATGACAACTTCCGAGTTCAGGACTTCCGAATACTGGAATGACCGGATACAGCAAGACTGGAACAGACTCTCAGCAAACAGAGACAGCATGCAGGAAGCTATTACCGGCGTCTGTGAGAAGCCCTGAGAGTGCATATGAACAGGAGTCCTCCAATCAGGTGCTGACAGGGCTAATTACCTACATGCCGTGCAGCTGCCTTGCTGCACGGCCAGGAAACAAGTGTAGGTTCATTAAACCCTGGACCCAGCAACGGGGAACGCGGTCCGTCAGTGGTGTCCCCGTTGCTAGGGTCCGTGCGGCTCAGTGCGCCCGGCGTCCAGCGTTGCCAGGGAGCCGGCGGCTGTCCGCGTACGGCGTCCCTGGTTGCTAGGCGCCGGGCCGCACCGACGAGCGGACCCCGGCGCCTAACAGTACCCCCCCCTTGAGGAGGGGTCAAGGAACCCCTAAAGCCAGGCTTCCAAGGAAATTCCCGAAAAAATGCCCTCTTGAGCCTTGGGGCATGAAGATCCTTATCCAGGACCCAGGACCTTTCCTCTGGACCATAACCTCTCCAGTGAACCAGAAAATAAAGCCGGCCCCTGGACAACTTGGAATCGAGAACCTTCTCCACCAGGAACTCCAGTTGTCCCTGTACATCCACTGGAGATCTTCCCTGAGAGATCTTCCGAGGAAATTTATTGGAAGAAATGTATGGCTTCAACAGGGAGCAATGAAACGTATTACCAATCCAAAGAGATTTTGGTAAACGTAACCGGAAAGCAACTGGGTTAACTTTTTTAATGATATGAAATGGTCCAATAAATTTGGGTCCCAACCTAGCTGAAGATTGTCGAAGTCTAATGTTACGAGTCGACAACCATACCCTATCTCCCACCTTAAAATTGCAAGGACGTCGGAGCTGGTCAGAAAAAAATTTCTCTCGAAAGGCCGCTTTTCTGAGAGCAAGGTGCACTTTTTTCCAAATGGCTCTGAGATGGGAGGTTAAGGTTAGCGAGGAAACTGAGGAATGTTGAAAAAAAGAATTAGCTCTGGGGTAAAAACCAAAAACTGAAAAGAATGGAGACACGTTGGTGGAGGAATGACAAGAATTATTGTAAGCAAACTCCGCCAATGGAAGAAACTCGGACCAATCATTCTGGAGTTTGGCTGAGTACAAACGCAAATACTGTTTCAATGATTGGTTAACTCGCTCGGTTTGCCCGTTGGACTGTGGGTGGTAACCAGATGTTAATGACAATCTCATCTTTAATGAAGCACAAAAACACTTCCAGAATTGTGCAATGAATTGTGGACCCCGATCAGAAACAATATCAGTGGGCAACCCATGAAGTCTGAAAACATGGAGGAGAAACAACACTGCCAATCCTTGGGCAGATGGCAGTCGGGGAAGGGCAATGAAATGAGCCATCTTGCTAAAACGGTCTACTACCACCCAAATGACTCTGCATCCAGCTGAAAGGGGAAGGTCCACCACAAAATCCATGGAAATATGAGACCATGGCCTGAGAGGGACATTCAAGGGCATAAGTTGCCCGATAGGCAAGGAACGGGGAACCTTATGCTGTGCACAGACCTGACATGAAGAAACAAACTCCTTAACGTCTTTAGAAAGACCAGGCCACCATACTGAGCGGGAGACTAACTCCAATGTCTTAGAAATCCCTGGATGCCCGGAAACTTTGTTATCATGGAACTCAGTCAAAACAGTAGCTCTCAAGAACTCAGGGACGTAAAGACGACCAGCAGGAGTATTTTCAGGAGTTTGGTGTTGAAGCTGTTTTAACTGGGTAAATAAATCTTGTGTGAGGCCTGCCCAAATGACTGAAGATGGAAGTATGGGAGTAACAGGACTGTTATCATGAACCGGAAGAAAACTGCGTGACAGAGCATCTGCCTTGTTATTCTTGGAACCTGGCCTGAAAGTTATAATAAATTTGAAACGAGTAAAGAACAAAGCCCAACGAGCCTGCCGGGCATTCAGCCGCTTAGCTGATTCGATGTATTGCAGATTCTTATGGTCAGTCAATACTGAAATGGTATGTGTTGCTCCCTCCAGCCAATGCCTAGCAGTACGGTACAGTAGTCCATTGCTCTACCTCTGTGTCATCAAGTATACAATACATCCATACCTGTGCTGCATTGTAGTTGTGCGCAGTATTATAGTAGGAGGACAGTGCAGAATTTTGCTGACCAACAGTTTATGTATAGCAGTACGGTACAGTAGTCCATTGCTCTACCTCTGTGTCGTCAAGTATACTATCCATATCTGTGCTGCATTGTAGTTGTGTGCAGTATTATAGTAGGAGGACAGTGCAGAATTTTGCTGTCCACCAGTATTTATATAGCAGTATGGTACAGTAGTCCATTGCTCTACCTCTGTGTCGTCAAGTATACTATCCATATCTGTGCTGCATTGTTGTTGTGCGCAGTATTATAGTAGGAGGACAGTGCAGAATTTTGCTGACCACCAGTATATATATAGTAGTACGGTACAGTAGTCCATTGCTCTACCTCTGTGTTTATCTAGTATACTATCCATCCATACCTGTGCTGCATTGAAGTTGTGTGCAGTATTATAGTAGGAGGACAGTGCAGAATTTTGCTGACCAACAGTTTATGTATAGCAGTACGGTACAGTAGTTCATTGCTCTACCTCTGTGTCGTCAAGTATACTATCCATATCTGTGCTGCATTGTAGTTGTGTGCAGTATTATAGTAGGAGGACAGTGCAGAATTTTGCTGACCACCAGTATTTATATAGCAGTATGGTACAGTAGTCCATTGCTCTACCTCTGTGTCGTCAAGTAT
Organism: Pseudophryne corroboree; assembly: GCF_028390025.1. Lineage (NCBI taxonomy): Eukaryota > Metazoa > Chordata > Amphibia > Anura > Myobatrachidae > Pseudophryne > Pseudophryne corroboree. Next base: position 286,444,623 of record NC_086452.1, on the reverse strand, counting down.
ACTATACATATCTGTGCTGCATTATAGTTGTGCGCAGTATTATAGTAGGAGGACAGTACAGGATTTTGCTGACCACCAGTGTGTATATATAGCAGTACGGTACAGTAGTCCATTGCTTTACCTCTGTGTTGTCAACTATACTATCCATCCATACCTGTGCTGCATTGTAGTTGTGCGCAGTATTATAGTAGGAGGACAGTGCAGAATTTTGCTGACCACCAGTATATATATAGCAGTACGGTACAGTAGCCCATTGCTCTACCTCTGTGTCGTCAAGTATACTATCCATATCTGTGCTGCATTTTAGTTGTGCGCAGTATTATAGTAGGAGGACAGTGAAGAATTTTGCTGACCACCAGTCTATATAAAGCAGTACGGTACAGTAGTCCATTGCTCTACCTCTGTGTCATCAAGTATACTATCCATCCATACCTGTGCTGCATTTTAGTTGTGCGCAGTACTGTATATAGTAGGAGGACAGTGCAGAATTTTGCTGACAACCAGTATATATATAGCAGTATGGTACAGTAGTCCATTGCTCTACCTCTGTGTTGTCAAGTATACTATCCATATCTGTGCTGCATTGTAGTTGTGCGCAGTATAAAAGTAGGAGGACAGTGCAGAATTTTGCTGACCACCAGTATATATATAGCAGTATGGTACAGTAGTCCATTGCTGTACCTCTGTGTCGTCAAGTATACTATCCATATCTGTGCTGCATTGTAGTTGTGCGCAGTATTATAGTAGGAGGACAGTGCAGAATTTTGCTGACCACCAATATATATATAGCAGTACGGTACAGTAGTCTATTGCTCTACCTCTGTGTCGTCAAGTATACTATCTATCCATACCTGTGCTGCATTTTAGTTGTGCACAGTATATAGTAGGAGGACAGTGCAGAATTTTGCTGACAACCAGTATATATATTGCAGTACGGTACAGTAGTCCATTGCTCTACCTCTGTGTCGTCAAGTATAATATCCATATCTGTGCTGCATTGTAGTTGTGCGCAGTATTATAGTAGGAGGACAGTGCAGAATTTTGCTGACCACCAGAATAAATATATAGCAGTACGGTAAAGTAGTCCATTGCTCTACCTCTGTGTCCTCAAGTATACTATCCATACCTGTGCTGCATTGTAGTTGTGCGCAGTATTATAGTAGGAGGACAGTGCAGAATTTTGCTGACCACCAGTATATATATAGCAGTACGGTACAGTAGTCCATTGCGCTACCTCTGTGTCGTCAAGTATACTATCCATCCATACCTGTGCTGCATTGTAGTTGTGCACAGTATTATAGTAGGAGGACAGTGCAGAATTTTGCTGACCACCAGTATATATATAGCAGTACGGTACAGTAGTCCACTGCGCTACCTCTGTGTTGTCAAGTATACTATCCATCCATACCTGTGCTGCATTGTAGTTGTGCACAGTTTTATAGTAGGAGGACAGTGCAGAATTTTGCTGACCACCAGTATATATATAGCAGTAAGGTACAGTAGTCCATTGCTCTACCTCTGTGTCGTCAAGTATACTATCCATATCTGTGCTGCATTGTAGTTGTGCGCAGTATTATAGTAAGAGGACAGTGCAGGATTTTGCTGACCACCAGTATATATATAGCAGTAAGGTACAGTAGTCCATTGCTCTACCTCTGTGTCGTCAAGTATACTATCCATATCTGTGCTGCATTGTAGTTGTGCGCAGTATTACAGTAAGAGGACAGTGCAGGATTTTGCTGACCACCAGTATTTATATAGCAGTACGGTACAGTAGTCCATTGCTCTACCTCTGTGTTGTCAAGTATACTATCCATCCATACCTGTGCTGCATTGTAGTTGCGCACAGAATTATAGTAAGTGGACAGTGCAGAATTTTGCTGACAACCAGTATATATATTGCAGTACGGTACAGTAGTCCATTGCTCTACCTCTGTGTCATCAAGTATAGTATCCATCCATACCTGTGCTGCATTGTAGTTGTGCGCAGTATTATAGCAGGAGGACAGTGCAGAATTTTGTTGACCACCATTATATATATAGCTGTACGGTACAGTAGTCTATTGCTTTACCTCTGTGTTGTCAAGTATACTATCCATATATGTACTGCATTGTAGTTGTGCGCAATATTATAGTAGGAGGACAGTGCAGAATTTTGCTGACCACCAGTGTATATATATATATATATATATAAATAGCAGTACGGTACAGTAGTCCATTGCTCTACCTCTGTGTTGTCAAGTATACTATCCATATCTGTGCTGCATTGTAGTTGTGCGCAGTATTATAGTAGGAGGACAGTGCAGAATTTTGCTGACCACCAGTATATATATAGCAGTACGGTACAGTAGTCCATTGCTCTACCTCTGTGTTGTCAAGTATACTATTCATCCATACCTTTGCTGCATTGTAGTTGTGAGCAGTATTATAGTAGGAGGACAGTGCAGAATTTTGCTGACCAACAGTTTAAATATAGCAGTACGGTACAGTAGTCCATTGCTCTACCTCTGTGTCGTCAAGTATACTATCCATATCTGTGCTGCATTGTAGTTGTGTGCAGTATTATAGTAGGAGGACAGTGCAGAATTTTGCTGACCACCAGTATATATATAGCAGTACGGTACAGTAGTCCATTGCTCTACCTCTGTGTCGTCAAGTATACTATCCATATCTGTGCTGCATTGTAGTTGTGCGCAGTATTATAGTAGAAGGACAGTGCAGAATTTTGCTGACCACCAGTATATATAGCTGTACGGTACAGTAGTCCATTGCTCTACCTCTGTGTCGTCACATATATATAATATCCATCCATACCAGTGCTCCATTTTAGTTGTGCGCAGTATATAGTAGGAGGACAGTGCAGCATTTTACTGACCACCAGTATATATATAGCAGTACGGTACAGAAGTCCATTGCTCTACCTCTGTGTCGTCAAGTATACTATCCATCCATACCTGTGCTGCATTGTAGTTGTGCACAGTTTTATAGTAGGAGGACAGTGCAGAATTTTGCTGACCACCAGTATATATATATAGCAGTACGGTACAGTAGTCCATTGCTCTACCTCTGTGTCGTCAAGTTTACTATCCATATATGTGCTGCATTGTAGTTGTGCGCATATTATAGTAGGAGGAAAGTGCAGAATTTTGCTGACCACCAGAATATATATATAGCAGTACGGTACAGTAGTCCATTGCTCTACCTCTGTGTCGTCAAGTATACTATCCATATCTGTGCTGCATTGTAGTTGTGCGCAGTATTATAGTAGGAGGACAGTGCAGAATTTTGCTGACCACCAGTATATATATAGCAGCACGGTGCATTAGTCCATTGCTATACCTCTCTGTTGTCAAGTATACTATCCATCCATACCTGTGCTGCATTGTAGTTGTGCGCAGTATTATAGTAGGAGGACAGTGCAGAATTTTGCGGACCACCAGTATATATATAGCAGTACGGTACAGTAGTCCATTGCTCTACCTCTGTGTCGTCAAGTATACTATCCATATCTGTGCTGCATTTTAGTTGTGCGCAGTATTATAGTAGGAGGACAGTGCAGAATTTTGCTGACCACCAGTCTATATATAGCAATACGGTACAGTAGTCCATTGCTCTACCTCTGTGTCATCAAGTATACTATCCATCCATACCTGTGCTGCATTTTAGTTGTGCGCAGTACTGTATATAGTAGGAGGACAGTGCAGAATTTTGCTGACAACCAGTATATATATAGCAGTATGGTACAGTAGTCCATTGCTCTACCTCTGTGTCGTCAAGTATACTATCCATATCTGTGCTGCATTGTAGTTGTGTGCAGTATTATAGTAGGAGGATAGTGCAGAATTTTGCTGACCACCAGTATATATATATAGCAGTACGGTACAGTAGTCCATTACTGTACCTCTGTGTCGTCAAGTATACTATCCATATCTGTGCTGCATTGTAGTTGTGCGCAGTATTATAGTAGGAGGACAGTGCAGAATTTTGCTGACCACCAGTATATATATAGCAGTACGGTACAGTAGTCCATTGCTCTACCTCTATGTCGTCAAGTATACTATCTATCCATAACTGTGCTGCATTTTAGTTGTGCACAGTATATAGTAGGAGGACAGTGCAGAATTTTGCTGACCACCAGTATATATATAGCAGTACGGTACAGTAGTCCATTGCTCTACCTCTGTGTCATCAAGTATACTATCCATCCATACCTGTGCTGCATTGTAGTTGTGCGCAGTATTATAGTAGGAGGACAGTGAAGAATTTTGCTGACCACCAGTATATATATAGCAGTACGGTACAGTAGTCTATTGCTCTACCTCTGTGTCGTCAAGTATACTATTAATTTATATGCGCTGCACTGTAGTTGTGCTCAGTATTATAGTAGGAGTACAGTGCAGAATTTTGCTGACCACCAGTATATATATAGCAGTACGGTACAGTAGTCCATTGCTCTACCTCTGTGTTGTCAAGTATACTATCCATATCTGTGCGGCATTGTAGTTGTGCGCAGTATTATAGTAGGAGGACAGTGCAGAATTTTGCTGACCACCAGTATATATATATATAGCAGTACGGTACAGTAGTCCATTGCTCTACCTCTGTGTTGTCAAGTATACTATCCATCCATACCTGTGCTGCATTGTAGTTGTGCGCAGTATTATAGTAGGAGGACAGTGCAGAATTTTGCTGACCAACAGTTTGTATATAGCAGTACGGTACAGTAGTCCATTGCTCTACCTTTGTGTCGTCAAGTATACTATCCATATCTGTGCTGCATTGTAGTTGTGTGCAGTATTATAGTAGGAGGACAGTGCAGAATTTTGCTGACCACCAGTATATATATAGCAGTACGGTACAGTAGTCCATTGCTCTAACTCTGTGTCGTCAAGTATACTATCCATATCTGTGCTGCATTGTAGTTGTGTGCAGTATTATAGTAGAAGGACAGTGCAGAATTTTGCTGACCACCAGTATATATAGCAGTACGGTACAGTAGTCCATTGCTCTACCTCTGTGTCGTCACATCCATACCTGTGCTGCATTTTAGTTGTGCGCAGTATATAGTAGGAGGACAGTGCAGAATTTTACTAACCACCAGTATATATATAGCAGTACGGTACAGTAGTCCATTGCTCTACCTCTGTGTCCTCAAGTATACTATCCATATCTGTGCTGCATTGTAGTTGTGCGCAGTATCATAGTAGGAGGACAGTGCAGAATTTTGCTGACCACCAGTATATATATAGCAGTACGGTGCAGTAGTCCATATCTCTACCTCTGTGTTGTCAAGTATGCTATCCATCCATACCTGTGCTGCATTGTAGTTGTGCACAGTATTATAGTAGGAGGACAGTGCAGGATTTTGCTGACCACCAGTGTATATATATAGCAGTACGGTACAGTAGTCCATTGCTTTACCTCTGTGTTGTCAAGTATACTATCCATCCATACCTGTGCTGCATTGTAATTGTGCGCAGTATTATAGTAGGAGGACAGTGCAGAATTTTGCTGACCACCAGTATATATATAGCAGTACGGTACAGTAGCCCATTGCTCTACCTCTGTGTAGTCAAGTATACTATCCATATCTGTGCTGCATTTTAGTTGTGCGCAGTATTATAGTAGGAGGACAGTGAAGAATTTTGCTGACCACCAGTCTATATATAGCAGTACGGTACAGTAGCCCATTGCTCTACCTCTGTGTCGTCAAGTATACTATCCATATCTGTGCTGCATTTTAGTTGTGCGCAGTATTATAGTAGGAGGACAGTGAAGAATTTTGCTGACCACCAGTCTATATATAGCAGTACGGTACAGTAGCCCATTGCTCTACCTCTGTGTCGTCAAGTATACTATCCATATCTGTGCTGCATTTTAGTTGTGCGCAGTATTATAGTAGGAGGACAGTGAAGAATTTTGCTGACCACCAGTCTATATATAGCAGTATGGTACAGTAGTCCATTGCTCTACCTCTGTGTTGTCAAGTATACTATCCATATCTGTGCTGCATTGTAGTTGTGCGCAGTTTAATAGTAGGAGGACAGTGCAGAATTTTGTTGACCACCAGTATATATTTAGCAGTACGGTACAGTAGTCCATTGCTCTACCTCTGTGTCGTCAAGTATACTATCCAAATGTGTGCTGCATTTTAGTTGTGCGCAGTATTATAGTAGGAGGACAGTGCAGAATTTTGCTGACCACAAGTATATATATATAGCAGTACGGTACAGTAGTCCATTGCTCTACCTCTGTGTCATCAAGTATACTATCTATCCATACCTGTGCTGCATTTTAGTTGTGCACAGTATATAGTAGGAGGACAGTGCAGAATTTTGCTGACAACCAGTATATATATTGCAGTACGGTACAGTAGTCCATTGCTCTAGCTCTGTGTCGTCAAGTATACTATCCATATCTGTGCTGCATTGTAGTTGTGCACAGTATTATAGTAGGAGGACAGTGCAGAATTTTGCTGACCACCAGAATAAATATATAGCAGTACGGTAAAGAAGTCCATTGCTCTACCTCTGTGTCCTCAAGTATACTATCCATACCTGTGCTGCATTGTAGTTGTGCGCAGTATTATAGTAGGAGGACAGTGCAGAATTTTGCTGACCACCAGTATATATATAGCAGTACAGTGCAGTAGTCCATTGCTCTACCTCTGTGTTGTCAAGTATACTATCCATCCATACCTGTGCTGCATTGTAGTTGTGCACAGTATTATAGTAGGAGGACAGTGCAGAATTTTGCTGATCACCAGTATATATATAGCAGTACGGTACAGTAGTCCATTGCGCTACCTCTGTGTCATCAAGTATACGATCCATATACAGTATGTGCTGCATTGTAGTTGTGCGCAGTATTATAGTAGGAGGACAGTGCAGAATGTTGCTGACCACCAGTATATATATATAGCAGTAAGGTACAGTAGTCCATTGCAATACCTCTGTGTCGTCAAGTATACTATCCATATCTGTGCTGCATTGTAGTTGTGCGCAGTATTATAGTAAGAGGACAGTGCAGGATTTTGCTGACCACCACTATATATATAGCAGTACGGTATAGTAGTCCATTGCTCTACCTCTGTGTTGTCAAGTATACTATCCATCCATACCTGTGCTGCATTGTAGTTGTGCGCAGTATTATAGTAAGAGGACAGTGCAGAATTTTGCTGACCACCAGTGTATATATAGCAGTACGGTACAGTAGTCCATTGCTCTACCTCTGTGTCATCAAGTATACTATCCATATCTGTGCTGCATTTTAGTTGTGCGTAGTATTATAGTAGGAGGACAGTGCAGAATTTTGCTGACCACCAGTATATATATAGCAGTACGGTACAGTAGTCCATTGCTCTACCTCTGTGTCATCAAGTATACTATCCATCCATACCTGTGCTGCATTTTAGTTGTGCGCAGTACTGTATATAGTAGGAGGAAAGTGCAGAATTTTGCTGACCACCAGTATATATATAGCAGTACAGTACAGTAGTCCATTGCGCTACCTCTGTGTCGTTAAGTATACTATCCATATCTGTGCTGCATTGTAGTTATGCGCAGTATTATAGTAGGAGGACAGTGCAGAATTTTGCTGACCACCAATATATATATAGCAGTACAGTACAGTAGTCCATTGCTCTACCTCTGTATCATCACGTATACTATCCATCCATACCTGTGCTGCATTTTAGTTGTGCGCAGTATATAGTAGGAGGACAGTGCAGAATTTTGCTGACAACCAGTATATATATAGCAGTATGGTACAGTAGTCCATTGCTCTACCTCTGTGTCGTCAAGTATACTATCCATATCTGTGCTGCATTGTAGTTGTGTGCAGTATTATAGTAGGAGGATAGTGCAGAATTTTGCTGACCACCAGTATATATATAGCAGTACGGTACAGTACTCCATTGCTGTACCTCTGTGTCGTCAAGTATACTATCCATATCTGTGCTGCATTGTAGTTGTGCGCAGTATTATAGTAGGAGGACAGTGCAGAATTTTGCTGACCACCAGTATATATATAGCAGTACGGTACAGTAGTCCATTGCTCTACCTCTGTGTCGTCAAGTATACTATCTATCCATAACTGTGCTGCATTTTAGTTGTGCACAGTATATAGTAGGAGGACAGTGCAGAATTTTGCTGACCACCAGTATATATATAGCAGTACGGTACAGTAGTCCATTGCTCTACCTCTGTGTCATCAAGTATACTATCCATCCATACCTGTGCTGCATTGTAGTGGTGCGCAGTATTATAGTAGGAGGACAGTGAAGAATTTTGCTGACCACCAGTATATATATAGCAGTACGGTACAGTAGTCTATTGCTCTACCTCTATGTCGTCAAGTATACTATTAATTTATATGCGCTGCATTGTAGTTGTGCGCAGTATTATAGTAGGAGTACAGTGCAGAATTTTGCTGACCACCAGTATATATATATCAGTACGGTACAGTAGTCCATTGCTCTACCTCTGTGTTGTCAAGTATACTATCCATATCTGTGCTGCATTGTAGTTGTGCGCAGTATTATAGTAGGAGGACAGTGCAGAATTTTGCTGACCACCAGTATATATATATATAGCAGTACGGTACAGTAGTCCATTGCTTTACCTCTGTGTTGTCAAGTATACTATCCATCCATACCTGTGCTGCATTGTAGTTGTGCGCAGTATTATAGTAGGAGGACAGTGCAGAATTTTGCTGACCAACAGTTTGTATATAGCAGTACGGTACAGTAGTCCATTGCTCTACCTCTGTGTCGTCAAGTATACTATCCATATCTGTGCTGCATTGTAGTTGTGTGCAGTATTATAGTAGGAGGACAGTGCAGAATTTTGCTGACCACCAGTATATATATAGCAGTACGGTACAGTAGTCCATTGCTCTACCTCTGTGTCGTCAAGTATACTATCCATATCTGTGCTGCATTGTAGTTGTGCGCAGTATTATAGTAGAAGGACAGTGCAGAATTTTGCTGACCACCAGTATATATAGCAGTACGGTACAGTAGTCCATTGCTCTACCTCTGTGTCGTCACATATATATAATATCCATCCATACCTGTGCTGCATTTTAGTTGTGCGCAGTATATAGTAGGAGGACAGTGCAGAATTTTACTGACCACCAGTATATATATAGCAGTACGGTACAGTAGTCCATTGCTCTACCTCTGTGTTGTCAAGTATACTATCCATCCATACCTGTGCTGCATTGTAGTTGCGCACAGAATTATAGTAAGTGGACAGTGCAGAATTTTGCTGACAACCAGTATATATATTGCAGTACGGTACAGTAGTCCATTGCTCTACCTCTGTGTCATCACGTATACTATCCATCCATACCTGTGCTGCATTTTAGTTGTGCGCAGTATAAAGTAGGAGGACAGTGCAGAATTTTGCTGACCACCAGTATATATATAGCAGTACGGTGCAGTAGTCCATTGCTCTACCTCTGTGTTGTCAAGTATGCTATCCATCCATACCTGTGCTGCATTGTAGTTGTGCACAGTATTATAGTAGGAGGACAGTGCAGGATTTTGCTGACCACCAGTGTATATATATAGCAGTACGGTACAGTAGTCCATTGCTTTACCTCTGTATTGTCAAGTATACTATCCATCCATACCTGTGCTGCATTGTAATTGTGCGCAGTATTATAGTAGGAGGACAGTGCAGAATTTTGCTGACCACCAGTATATATATAGCAGTACGGTACAGTAGCCCATTGCTCTACCTCTGTGTCGTCAAGTATACTATCCATATCTGTGCTGCATTTTAGTTGTGCGCAGTATTATAGTAGGAGGACAGTGAAGAATTTTGCTGACCACCAGTCTATATATAGCAGTACGGTACAGTAGTCCATTGCTCTACCTCTGTGTCATCAAGTATACTATCCATCCATACCTGTGCTGCATTTTAGTTGTGCGCAGTACTGTATATAGTAGGAGGACAGTGCAGAATTTTGCTGACAACCAGTATATATATAGCAGTATGGTACAGTAGTCCATTGCTCTACCTCTGTGTTGTCAAGTATTCTATCCATATCTGTGCTGCATTGTAGTTGTGCGCAGTTTAATAGTAGGAGGACAGTGCCGAATTTTGCTGATCACCAGTATATATATAGCAGTACGGTACAGTAGTCCATTGCTGTACCTCTGTGTCGTCAAGTATACTATCCATATCTGTGCTGCATTGTAGTTGTGAGCAGTATTATAGTAGGAGGACAGTGCAGAATTTTGCTGACCACCAGTATATATATAGCAGTATGGTATAGTAGTCTATTGCTCTACCTCTGTGTCGTCAAGTATACTATCTATCCATACCTGTGCTGCATTTCAGTTGTGCACAGTATATAGTAGGAGGACGGGTGGTCTTCTGTATACCGGCGGTCGGGCTCCCGGCGCTCAGTATACCGGCGCCGGGAGCCCGACCGCCGGCATACCGACACTTATTTTCCCTCGTGGGGGTCCACGACCCCCACAGAGGGAGAATAAAATAGTGTGGCGCGCGTAGCGCGCCACCGTGCCCGTAGCGTGGCGAGCGCAGCGAGCCCGCAAGGGGCTCATTTGCGCTCGCCACACTGTCGGTCAGCCGGCGGTCGGGCTCCCGGCGCCGGTATGCTGGGCGCCGGGAGCCCGACCGCCGGCCAGCCGTAGTGAACCCTAGGAGGACAGTGCAGAATTTTGCTGACAACCAGTATATATATATCAGTATGGTACAGTAGTCCATTGCTCTACCTCTGTGTCGTCAAGTATACTATCCATATCTGTGCTGCATTGTAGTTGTGCGCAGTATTATAGTAGGAGGACAGTGCAGAATTTTGCTGACCACCAGAATAAATATATAGCAGTACGGTAAAGTAGTCCATTGCTCTACCTCTGTGTCCTCAAGTATACTATCCATACCTGTGCTGCATTGTAGTTGTGCGCAGTATTATAGTAGGAGGACAGTGCAGAATTTTGCTGACCACCAGTATATATATAGCAGTACGGTACAGTAGTCCATTGCGCTACCTCTGTGTCGTCAAGTATACTATCCATATACAGTATGTGCTGCATTGTAGTTGTGCGCAGTATTATAGTAGGAGGACAGTGCAGAATGTTGCTGACCACCAGTATATATATAGCAGTAAGGTACAGTAGTCCATTGCAATACCTCTGTGTCATCAAGTATACTATCCATATCTGTGCTGCATTGTAGTTGTGCGCAGTATTATAGTAAGAGGACAGTGCAGGATTTTGCTGACCACCAGTATTTATATAGCAGTACGGTACAGTAGTCCATTGCTCTACCTCTGTGTTGTCAAGTATACTATCCATCCATACCTGTGCTGCATTGTAGTTGTGCGCAGTATTATAGTAAGAGGACAGTGCAGAATTTTGCTGACCACCAGTATATATATAGCAGTACGGTACAGTAGTCCATTGCTCTACCTCTGTGTCGTCAAGTATACTATCCATATCTGTGCTGCATTTTAGTTGTGCGTAGTATTATAGTAGGAGGACAGTGCAGAATTTTGCTGACCACCAGTATATATATAGCAGTACGGTACAGTAGTCCATTGCTCTACCTCTGTGTCATCAAGTATACTATCCATCCATACCTGTGCTGCATTTTAGTTGTGCGCAGTACTGTATATAGTAGGAGGAAAGTGCAGAATTTTGCTGACCACCAGTATATATATAGCAGTACGGTACAGTAGTCCATTGCTCTACCTCTGTGTCATCAAGTATACTATCCATCCATACCTGTGCTGCATTTTAGTTGTGCGCAGTACTGTATATAGTAGGAGGAAAGTGCAGAATTTTGCTGACCACCAGTATATATATAGCAGTACGGTACAGTAGTCCATTGCGCTACCTCTGTGTCGTCAAGTATACTATCCATATACAGTATGTGCTGCATTGTAGTTGTGCGCAGTATTATAGTAGGAGGACAGTGCAGAATGTTGCTGACCACCAGTATATATATAGCAGTAAGGTACAGTAGTCCATTGCAATACCTCTGTGTCATCAAGTATACTATCCATATCTGTGCTGCATTGTAGTTGTGCGCAGTATTATAGTAAGAGGACAGTGCAGGATTTTGCTGACCACCAGTATTTATATAGCAGTACGGAACAGTAGTCCATTGCTCTACCTCTGTGTTGTCAAGTATGCTATCCATCCATACCTGTGCTGCATTGTAGTTGTGCACAGTATTAAAGTAGGAGGACAGTGCAGGATTTTGCTGACCACCAGTGTATATATATAGCAGTACGGTACAGTAGTCCATTGCTTTACCTCTGTATTGTTAAGTATACTATCCATCCATACCTGTGCTGCATTGTAATTGTGCGCAGTATTATAGTAGGAGGACAGTGCAGAATTTTGCTGACCACCAGTATATATATAGCAGTACGGTACAGTAGCCCATTGCTCTACCTCTGTGTCGTCAAGTATACTATCCATATCTGTGCTGCATTTTAGTTGTGCGCAGTATTATAGTAGGAGGACAGTGAAGAATTTTGCTGACCACCAGTCTATATATAGCAGTACGGTACAGTAGTCCATTGCTCTACCTCTGTGTCATCAAGTATACTATCCATCCATACCTGTGCTGCATTTTAGTTGTGCGCAGTACTGTATATAGTAGGAGGACAGTGCAGAATTTTGCTGACAACCAGTATATATATAGCAGTATGGTACAGTAGTCCATTGCTCTACCTCTGTGTTGTCAAGTATTCTATCCATATCTGTGCTGCATTGTAGTTGTGCGCAGTTTAATAGTAGGAGGACAGTGCAGAATTTTGCTGATCACCAGTATATATATAGCAGTACGGTACAGTAGTCCATTGCTGTACCTCTGTGTCGTCAAGTATACTATCCATATCTGTGCTGCATTGTAGTTGTGAGCAGTATTATAGTAGGAGGACAGTGCAGAATTTTGCTGACCACCAGTATATATATAGCAGTACGGTATAGTAGTCTATTGCTCTACCTCTGTGTCGTCAAGTATACTATCTATCCATACCTGTGCTGCATTTCAGTTGTGCACAGTATATAGTAGGAGGACAGTGCAGAATTTTGCTGACAACCAGTATATATATATCAGTATGGTACAGTAGTCCATTGCTCTACCTCTGTGTCGTCAAGTATACTATCCATATCTGTGCTGCATTGTAGTTGTGCGCAGTATTATAGTAGGAGGACAGTGCAGAATTTTGCTGACCACCAGAATAAATATATAGCAGTACGGTAAAGTAGTCCATTGCTCTACCTCTGTGTCCTCAAGTATACTATCCATACCTGTGCTGCATTGTAGTTGTGCGCAGTATTATAGTAGGAGGACAGTGCAGAATTTTGCTGACCACCAGTATATATATAGCAGTACGGTACAGTAGTCCATTGCGCTACCTCTGTGTCGTCAAGTATACTATCCATATACAGTATGTGCTGCATTGTAGTTGTGCGCAGTATTATAGTAGGAGGACAGTGCAGAATGTTGCTGACCACCAGTATATATATAGCAGTAAGGTACAGTAGTCCATTGCAATACCTCTGTGTCATCAAGTATACTATCCATATCTGTGCTGCATTGTAGTTGTGCGCAGTATTATAGTAAGAGGACAGTGCAGGATTTTGCTGACCACCAGTATTTATATAGCAGTACGGTACAGTAGTCCATTGCTCTACCTCTGTGTTGTCAAGTATACTATCCATCCATACCTGTGCTGCATTGTAGTTGTGCGCAGTATTATAGTAAGAGGACAGTGCAGAATTTTGCTGACCACCAGTATATATATAGCAGTACGGTACAGTAGTCCATTGCTCTACCTCTGTGTCGTCAAGTATACTATCCATATCTGTGCTGCATTTTAGTTGTGCGTAGTATTATAGTAGGAGGACAGTGCAGAATTTTGCTGACCACCAGTATATATATAGCAGTACGGTACAGTAGTCCATTGCTCTACCTCTGTGTCATCAAGTATACTATCCATCCATACCTGTGCTGCATTTTAGTTGTGCGCAGTACTGTATATAGTAGGAGGAAAGTGCAGAATTTTGCTGACCACCAGTATATATATAGCAGTACAGTACAGTAGTCCATTGCGCTACCTCTGTGTCGTCAAGTATACTATCCATATCTGTGCTGCATTGTAGTTATGCGCAGTATTATAGTAGGAGGACAGTGCAGAATTTTGCTGACCACCAATATATATATAGCAGTACAGTACAGTAGTCCATTGCTCTACCTCTGTATCATCACGTATACTATCCATCCATACCTGTGCTGCATTTTAGTTGTGCACAGTATATAGTAGGAGGACAGTGCAGAATTTTGCTGACCACCAGTATATATATAGCAGTACGGTACAGTAGTCCATTGCTCTACCTCTGTGTCATCAAGTATACTATCCATCCATACCTGTGCTGCATTGTAGTTGTGCGCAGTATTATAGTAGGAGGACAGTGAAGAATTTTGCTGACCACCAGTATATATATAGCAGTACGGTACAGTAGTCTATTGCTCTACCTCTATGTCGTCAAGTATACTATTAATTTATATGCGCTGCATTGTAGTTGTGCGCAGTATTATAGTAGGAGTACAGTGCAGAATTTTGCTGACCACCAGTATATATATATCAGTACGGTACAGTAGTCCATTGCTCTACCTCTGTGTTGTCAAGTATACTATCCATATATGTGCTGCATTGTAGTTGTGCGCAGTATTATAGTAGGAGGACAGTGCAGAATTTTGCTGACCACCAGTATATATATATATAGCAGTACGGTACAGTAGTCCATTGCTTTACCTCTGTGTTGTCAAGTATACTATCCATCCATACCTGTGCTGCATTGTAGTTGTGCGCAGTATTATAGTAGGAGGACAGTGCAGAATTTTGCTGACCAACAGTTTGTATATAGCAGTACGGTACAGTAGTCCATTGCTCTACCTCTGTGTCGTCAAGTATACTATCCATATCTGTGCTGCATTGTAGTTGTGTGCAGTATTATAGTAGGAGGACAGTGCAGAATTTTGCTGACCACCAGTATATATATAGCAGTACGGTACAGTAGTCCATTGCTCTACCTCTGTGTCGTCAAGTATACTATCCATATCTGTGCTGCATTGTAGTTGTGCGCAGTATTATAGTAGAAGGACAGTGCAGAATTTTGCTGACCACCAGTATATATAGCAGTACGGTACAGTAGTCCATTGCTCTACCTCTGTGTCGTCACATATATATAATATCCATCCATACCTGTGCTGCATTTTAGTTGTGCGCAGTATATAGTAGGAGGACAGTGCAGAATTTTACTGACCACCAGTATATATATAGCAGTACGGTACAGTAGTCCATTGCTCTACCTCTGTGTCCTCAAGTATACTATCCATATCTGTGCTGCATTGTAGTTGTGCGCAGTATTATAGTAGGAGGACAGTGCAGAATTTTGCTGACCACCAGTATATATATAGCAGTACGGTACAGTAGTCCATTGCGCTACCTCTGTGTCGTCAAGTATACTATCCATCCATACCTGTGCTGCATTGTAGTTGTGCACAGTATTATAGTAGGAGGACAGTGCAGAATTTTGCTGACCACCAGTATATATATAGCAGTAAGGTACAGTAGTCCATTGCTCTACCTCTGTGTCGTCAAGTATACTATCCATATCTGTGCTGCATTGTAGTTGTGCGCAGTATTATAGTAAGAGGACAGTGCAGGATTTTGCTGACCACCAGTATATATATAGCAGTAAGGTACAGTAGTCCATTGCTCTACCTCGGTGTCGTCAAGTATACTATCCATATCTGTGCTGCATTGTAGTTGAGCGCAGTATTATAGTAAGAGGACAGTGCAGGATTTTGCTGACCACCAGTATTTATATAGCAGTACGGTACAGTAGTCCATTGCTCTACCTCTGTGTTGTCAAGTATACTATCCATCCATACCTGTGCTGCATTGTAGTTGCGCACAGAATTATAGTAAGTGGACAGTGCAGAATTTTGCTGACAACCAGTATATATATTGCAGTACGGTACAGTAGTCCATTGCTCTACCTCTGTGTCATCACGTATACTATCCATCCATACCTGTGCTGCATTTTAGTTGTGCGCAGTATAAAGTAGGAGGACAGTGCAGAATTTTGCTGACCACCAGTATATATATAGCAGTACGGTACAGTAGTCCATTGCTCTACCTCTGTGTCATCAAGTATAGTATCCATCCATACCTGTGCTGCATTGTAGTTGCGCGCAGTATTATAGCAGGAGGACAGTGCAGAATTTTGTTGACCACCATTATATATATAGCTGTACGGTACAGTAGTCTATTGCTTTACCTCTGTGTTGTCAAGTATACTATCCATATATGTACTGCATTGTAGTTGTGCGCAATATTATAGTAGGAGGACAGTGCAGAATTTTGCTGACCACCAGTGTATATATATATATATATATATATATATATATAAATAGCAGTACGGTACAGTAGTCCATTGCTCTACCTCTGTGTTGTCAAGTATACTATCCATATCTGTGCTGCAATGTAGTTGTGCGCAGTATTATAGTAGGAGGACAGTGCAGAATTTTGCTGACCACCAGTATATATATAGCAGTACGGTACAGTAGTCCATTGCTCTACCTCTGTGTTGTCAAGTATACTATTCATCCATACCTTTGCTGCATTGTAGTTGTGAGCAGTATTATAGTAGGAGGACAGTGCAGAATTTTGCTGACCAACAGTTTAAATATAGCAGTACGGTGCAGTAGTCCATTGCTCTACCTCTGTGTCGTCAAGTATACTATCCATATCTGTGCTGCATTGTAGTTGTGCGCAGTATTATAGTAGAAGGACAGTGCAGAATTTTGCTGACCACCAGTATATATAGCAGTACGGTACAGTAGTCCATTGCTCTACCTCTGTGTCGTCACATATATATAATATCCATCCATACCTGTGCTCCATTTTAGTTGTGCGCAGTATATAGTAGGAGGACAGTGCAGCATTTTACTGACCACCAGTATATATATAGCAGTACGGTACAGAAGTCCATTGCTCTACCTCTGTGTCGTCAAGTATACTATCCATCCATACCTGTGCTGCATTGTAGTTGTGCACAGTTTTATAGTAGGAGGACAGTGCAGAATTTTGCTGACCACCAGTATATATATATAGCAGTACGGTACAGTAGTCCATTGCTCTACCTCTGTGTCGTCAAGTTTACTATCCATATATGTGCTGCATTGTAGTTGTGCGCATATTATAGTAGGAGGAAAGTGCAGAATTTTGCTGACCACCAGAATATATATATAGCAGTACGGTACAGTAGTCCATTGCTCTACCTCTGTGTCGTCAAGTATACTATCCATATCTGTGCTGCATTGTAGTTGTGCGCAGTATTATAGTAGGAGGACAGTGCAGAATTTTGCTGACCACCAGTATATATATAGCAGCACGGTGCATTAGTCCATTGCTATACCTCTCTGTTGTCAAGTATACTATCCATCCATACCTGTGCTGCATTGTAGTTGTGCGCAGTATTATAGTAGGAGGACAGTGCAGAATTTTGCGGACCACCAGTATATATATAGCAGTACGGTACAGTAGTCCATTGCTCTACCTCTGTGTCGTCAAGTATACTATCCATATCTGTGCTGCATTTTAGTTGTGCGCAGTATTATAGTAGGAGGACAGTGCAGAATTTTGCTGACCACCAGTCTATATATAGCAATACGGTACAGTAGTCCATTGCTCTACCTCTGTGTCATCAAGTATACTATCCATCCATACCTGTGCTGCATTTTAGTTGTGCGCAGTACTGTATATAGTAGGAGGACAGTGCAGAATTTTGCTGACAACCAGTATATATATAGCAGTATGGTACAGTAGTCCATTGCTCTACCTCTGTGTCGTCAAGTATACTATCCATATCTGTGCTGCATTGTAGTTGTGTGCAGTATTATAGTAGGAGGATAGTGCAGAATTTTGCTGACCACCAGTATATATATAGCAGTACGGTACAGTAGTCCATTACTGTACCTCTGTGTCGTCAAGTATACTATCCATATCTGTGCTGCATTGTAGTTGTGCGCAGTATTATAGTAGGAGGACAGTGCAGAATTTTGCTGACCACCAGTATATATATAGCAGTACGGTACAGTAGTCCATTGCTCTATCTCTATGTCGTCAAGTATACTATCTATCCATAACTGTGCTGCATTTTAGTTGTGCACAGTATATAGTAGGAGGACAGTGCAGAATTTTGCTGACCACCAGTATATATATAGCAGTACGGTACAGTAGTCCATTGCTCTACCTCTGTGTCATCAAGTATACTATCCATCCATACCTGTGCTGCATTGTAGTTGTGCGCAGTATTATAGTAGGAGGACAGTGAAGAATTTTGCTGACCACCAGTATATATATAGCAGTACGGTACAGTAGTCTATTGCTCTACCTCTGTGTCGTCAAGTATACTATTAATTTATATGCGCTGCACTGTAGTTGTGCTCAGTATTATAGTAGGAGTACAGTGCAGAATTTTGCTGACCACCAGTATATATATAGCAGTACGGTACAGTAGTCCATTGCTCTACCTCTGTGTTGTCAAGTATACTATCCATATCTGTGCGGCATTGTAGTTGTGCGCAGTATTATAGTAGGAGGACAGTGCAGAATTTTGCTGACCACCAGTATATATATATATATAGCAGTACGGTACAGTAGTCCATTGCTCTACCTCTGTGTTGTCAAGTATACTATCCATCCATACCTGTGCTGCATTGTAGTTGTGCGCAGTATTATAGTAGGAGGACAGTGCAGAATTTTGCTGACCAACAGTTTGTATATAGCAGTACGGTACAGTAGTCCATTGCTCTACCTCTGTGTCGTCAAGTATACTATCCATATCTGTGCTGCATTGTAGTTGTGTGCAGTATTATAGTAGGAGGACAGTGCAGAATTTTGCTGACCACCAGTATATATATAGCAGTACGGTACAGTAGTCCATTGCTCTAACTCTGTGTCGTCAAGTATACTATCCATATCTGTGCTGCATTGTAGTTGTGTGCAGTATTATAGTAGAAGGACAGTGCAGAATTTTGCTGACCACCAGTATATATAGCAGTACGGTACAGTAGTGCATTGCTCTACCTCTGTGTCGTCACATCCATACCTGTGCTGCATTTT
Organism: Pseudophryne corroboree; assembly: GCF_028390025.1. Taxonomy (NCBI): domain Eukaryota; kingdom Metazoa; phylum Chordata; class Amphibia; order Anura; family Myobatrachidae; genus Pseudophryne; species Pseudophryne corroboree. The sequence goes on along the minus strand of NC_086452.1, from coordinate 286,425,438 downwards.
AGTTGTGCGCAGTATATAGTAGGAGGACAGTGCAGAATTTTACTAACCACCAGTATATATATAGCAGTACGGTACAGTAGTCCATTGCTCTACCTCTGTGTCCTCAAGTATACTATCCATATCTGTGCTGCATTGTAGTTGTGCGCAGTATCATAGTAGGAGGACAGTGCAGAATTTTGCTGACCACCAGTATATATATAGCAGTACGGTGCAGTAGTCCATATCTCTACCTCTGTGTAGTCAAGTATGCTATCCATCCATACCTGTGCTGCATTGTAGTTGTGCACAGTATTATAGTAGGAGGACAGTGCAGGATTTTGCTGACCACCAGTGTATATATATAGCAGTACGGTACAGTAGTCCATTGCTTTACCTCTGTGTTGTCAAGTATACTATCCATCCATACCTGTGCTGCATTGTAATTGTGCGCAGTATTATAGTAGGAGGACAGTGCAGAATTTTGCTGACCACCAGTATATATATAGCAGTACGGTACAGTAGCCCATTGCTCTACCTCTGTGTCGTCAAGTATACTATCCATATCTGTGCTGCATTTTAGTTGTGCGCAGTATTATAGTAGGAGGACAGTGAAGAATTTTGCTGACCACCAGTCTATATATAGCAGTACGGTACAGTAGCCCATTGCTCTACCTCTGTGTCGTCAAGTATACTATCCATATCTGTGCTGCATTTTAGTTGTGCGCAGTATTATAGTAGGAGGACAGTGAAGAATTTTGCTGACCACCAGTCTATATATAGCAGTATGGTACAGTAGTCCATTGCTCTACCTCTGTGTTGTCAAGTATACTATCCATATCTGTGCTGCATTGTAGTTGTGCGCAGTTTAATAGTAGGAGGACAGTGCAGAATTTTGTTGACCACCAGTATATATTTAGCAGTACGGTACAGTAGTCCATTGCTCTACCTCTGTGTCGTCAAGTATACTATCCAAATGTGTGCTGCATTTTAGTTGTGCGCAGTATTATAGTAGGAGGACAGTGCAGAATTTTGCTGACCACAAGTATATATATATAGCAGTATGGTACAGTAGTCCATTGCTCTACCTCTGTGTCATCAAGTATACTATCTATCCATACCTGTGCTGCATTTTAGTTGTGCACAGTATATAGTAGGAGGACAGTGCAGAATTTTGCTGACAACCAGTATATATATTGCAGTACGGTACAGTAGTCCATTGCTCTAGCTCTGTGTCGTCAAGTATACTATCCATATCTGTGCTGCATTGTAGTTGTGCACAGTATTATAGTAGGAGGACAGTGCAGAATTTTGCTGACCACCAGAATAAATATATAGCAGTACGGTAAAGAAGTCCATTGCTCTACCTCTGTGTCCTCAAGTATACTATCCATACCTGTGCTGCATTGTAGTTGTGCGCAGTATTATAGTAGGAGGACAGTGCAGAATTTTGCTGACCACCAGTATATATATAGCAGTACAGTGCAGTAGTCCATTGCTCTACCTCTGTGTTGTCAAGTATACTATCCATCCATACCTGTGCTGCATTGTAGTTGTGCACAGTATTATAGTAGGAGGACAGTGCAGAATTTTGCTGACCACCAGTATATATATAGCAGTACGGTACAGTAGTCCATTGCGCTACCTCTGTGTCGTCAAGTATACGATCCATATACAGTATGTGCTGCATTGTAGTTGTGCGCAGTATTATAGTAGGAGGACAGTGCAGAATGTTGCTGACCACCAGTATATATATATAGCAGTAAGGTACAGTAGTCCATTGCAATACCTCTGTGTCGTCAAGTATACTATCCATATCTGTGCTGCATTGTAGTTGTGCGCAGTAATATAGTAAGAGGACAGTGCAGGATTTTGCTGACCACCACTATATATATAGCAGTACGGTATAGTAGTCCATTGCTCTACCTCTGTGTTGTCAAGTATACTATCCATCCATACCTGTGCTGCATTGTAGTTGTGCGCAGTATTATAGTAAGAGGACAGTGCAGAATTTTGCTGACCACCAGTGTATATATAGCAGTACGGTACAGTAGTCCATTGCTCTACCTCTGTGTCGTCAAGTATACTATCCATATCTGTGCTGCATTTTAGTTGTGCGTAGTATTATAGTAGGAGGACAGTGCAGAATTTTGCTGACCACCAGTATATATATAGCAGTACGGTACAGTAGTCCATTGCTCTACCTCTGTGTCATCAAGTATACTATCCATCCATACCTGTGCTGCATTTTAGTTGTGCGCAGTACTGTATATAGTAGGAGGACAGTGCAGAATTTTGCTGACCACCAGTATATATATAGCAGTACGGTACAGTAGTCCATTGCGCTACCTCTGTGTCGTCAAGTATACGATCCATATACAGTATGTGCTGCATTGTAGTTGTGCGCAGTATTATAGTAGGAGGACAGTGCAGAATGTTGCTGACCACCAGTATATATATATAGCAGTAAGGTACAGTAGTCCATTGCAATACCTCTGTGTCGTCAAGTATACTATCCATATCTGTGCTGCATTGTAGTTATGCGCAGTAGTATAGTAGGAGGACAGTGCAGAATTTTGCTGACCACCAATATATATATAGCAGTACAGTACAGTAGTCCATTGCTCTACCTCTGTATCATCACGTATACTATCCATCCATACCTGTGCTGCATTTTAGTTGTGCGCAGTATATAGTAGGAGGACAGTGCAGAATTTTGCTGACAACCAGTATATATATAGCAGTATGGTACAGTAGTCCATTGCTCTACCTCTGTGTCGTCAAGTATACTATCCATATCTGTGCTGCATTGTAGTTGTGTGCAGTATTATAGTAGGAGGATAGTGCAGAATTTTGCTGACCACCAGTATATATATAGCAGTACGGTACAGTACTCCATTGCTGTACCTCTGTGTCGTCAAGTATACTATCCATATCTGTGCTGCATTGTAGTTGTGCGCAGTATTATAGTAGGAGGACAGTGCAGAATTTTGCTGACCACCAGTATATATATAGCAGTACGGTACAGTAGTCCATTGCTCTACCTCTGTGTCGTCAAGTATACTATCTATCCATAACTGTGCTGCATTTTAGTTGTGCACAGTATATAGTAGGAGGACAGTGCAGAATTTTGCTGACCACCAGTATATATATAGCAGTACGGTACAGTAGTCCATTGCTCTACCTCTGTGTCATCAAGTATACTATCCATCCATACCTGTGCTGCATTGTAGTGGTGCGCAGTATTATAGTAGGAGGACAGTGCAGAATTTTGCTGACCACCAGTATATATATAGCAGTACGGTACAGTAGTCCATTGCTCTACCTCTGTGTCGTCAAGTATACTATCCATATCTGTGCTGCATTTTAGTTGTGCGTAGTATTATAGTAGGAGGACAGTGCAGAATTTTGCTGACCACCAGTATATATATAGCAGTACGGTACAGTAGTCCATTGCTCTACCTCTGTGTCATCAAGTATACTATCCATCCATACCTGTGCTGCATTTTAGTTGTGCGCAGTACTGTATATAGTAGGAGGAAAGTGCAGAATTTTGCTGACCACCAGTATATATATAGCAGTACGGTACAGTAGTCCATTGCTCTACCTCTGTGTCATCAAGTATACTATCCATCCATACCTGTGCTGCATTTTAGTTGTGCGCAGTACTGTATATAGTAGTAGGAAAGTGCAGAATTTTGCTGACCACCAGTATATATATAGCAGTACGGTACAGTAGTCCATTGCGCTACCTCTGTGTCGTCAAGTATACTATCCATATACAGTATGTGCTGCATTGTAGTTGTGCGCAGTATTATAGTAGGAGGACAGTGCAGAATGTTGCTGACCACCAGTATATATATAGCAGTAAGGTACAGTAGTCCATTGCAATACCTCTGTGTCATCAAGTATACTATCCATATCTGTGCTGCATTGTAGTTGTGCGCAGTATTATAGTAAGAGGACAGTGCAGGATTTTGCTGACCACCAGTATTTATATAGCAGTACGGAACAGTAGTCCATTGCTCTACCTCTGTGTTGTCAAGTATGCTATCCATCCATACCTGTGCTGCATTGTAGTTGTGCACAGTATTATAGTAGGAGGACAGTGCAGGATTTTGCTGACCACCAGTGTATATATATAGCAGTACGGTACAGTAGTCCATTGCTTTACCTCTGTATTGTTAAGTATACTATCCATCCATACCTGTGCTGCATTGTAATTGTGCGCAGTATTATAGTAGGAGGACAGTGCAGAATTTTGCTGACCACCAGTATATATATAGCAGTACGGTACAGTAGCCCATTGCTCTACCTCTGTGTCGTCAAGTATACTATCCATATCTGTGCTGCATTTTAGTTGTGCGCAGTATTATAGTAGGAGGACAGTGAAGAATTTTGCTGACCACCAGTCTATATATAGCAGTACGGTACAGTAGTCCATTGCTCTACCTCTGTGTCATCAAGTATACTATCCATCCATACCTGTGCTGCATTTTAGTTGTGCGCAGTACTGTATATAGTAGGAGGACAGAGCAGAATTTTGCTGACAACCAGTATATATATAGCAGTATGGTACAGTAGTCCATTGCTCTACCTCTGTGTTGTCAAGTATTCTATCCATATCTGTGCTGCATTGTAGTTGTGCGCAGTTTAATAGTAGGAGGACAGTGCAGAATTTTGCTGATCACCAGTATATATATAGCAGTACGGTACAGTAGTCCATTGCTGTACCTCTGTGTCGTCAAGTATACTATCCATATCTGTGCTGCATTGTAGTTGTGAGCAGTATTATAGTAGGAGGACAGTGCAGAATTTTGCTGACCACCAGTATATATATAGCAGTACGGTATAGTAGTCTATTGCTCTACCTCTGTGTCGTCAAGTATACTATCTATCCATACCTGTGCTGCATTTCAGTTGTGCACAGTATATAGTAGGAGGACAGTGCAGAATTTTGCTGACAACCAGTATATATATATATCAGTATGGTACAGTAGTCCATTGCTCTACCTCTGTGTCGTCAAGTATACTATCCATATCTGTGCTGCATTGTAGTTGTGCGCAGTATTATAGTAGGAGGACAGTGCAGAATTTTGCTGACCACCAGAATAAATATATAGCAGTACGGTAAAGTAGTCCATTGCTCTACCTCTGTGTCCTCAAGTATACTATCCATACCTGTGCTGCATTGTAGTTGTGCGCAGTATTATAGTAGGAGGACAGTGCAGAATTTTGCTGACCACCAGTATATATATAGCAGTACGGTACAGTAGTCCATTGCGCTACCTCTGTGTCGTCAAGTATACTATCCATATACAGTATGTGCTGCATTGTAGTTGTGCGCAGTATTATAGTAGGAGGACAGTGCAGAATGTTGCTGACCACCAGTATATATATAGCAGTAAGGTACAGTAGTCCATTGCAATACCTCTGTGTCATCAAGTATACTATCCATATCTGTGCTGCATTGTAGTTGTGCGCAGTATTATAGTAAGAGGACAGTGCAGGATTTTGCTGACCACCAGTATTTATATAGCAGTACGGTACAGTAGTCCATTGCTCTACCTCTGTGTTGTCAAGTATACTATCCATCCATACCTGTGCTGCATTGTAGTTGTGCGCAGTATTATAGTAAGAGGACAGTGCAGAATTTTGCTGACCACCAGTATATATATAGCAGTACGGTACAGTAGTCCATTGCTCTACCTCTATGTCGTCAAGTATACTATCCATATCTGTGCTGCATTTTAGTTGTGCGTAGTATTATAGTAGGAGGACAGTGCAGAATTTTGCTGACCACCAGTATATATATAGCAGTACGGTACAGTAGTCCATTGCTCTACCTCTGTGTCATCAAGTATACTATCCATCCATACCTGTGCTGCATTTTAGTTGTGCGCAGTACTGTATATAGTAGGAGGAAAGTGCAGAATTTTGCTTACCACCAGTATATATATAGCAGTACAGTACAGTAGTCCATTGCGCTACCTCTGTGTCGTCAAGTATACTATCCATATCTGTGCTGCATTGTAGTTATGCGCAGTATTATAGTAGGAGAACAGTGCAGAATTTTGCTGACCACCAATATATATATAGCAGTACAGTACAGTAGTCCATTGCTCTACCTCTGTATCATCACGTATACTATCCATCCATACCTGTGCTGCATTTTAGTTGTGCGCAGTATATAGTAGGAGGACAGTGCAGAATTTTGCTGACAACCAGTATATATATAGCAGTATGGTACAGTAGTCCATTGCTCTACCTCTGTGTCGTCAAGTATACTATCCATATCTGTGCTGCATTGTAGTTGTGTGTAGTATTATAGTAGGAGGATAGTGCAGAATTTTGCTGACCACCAGTATATATATAGCAGTACGGTACAGTACTCCATTGCTGTACCTCTGTGTCGTCAAGTATACTATCCATATCTGTGCTGCATTGTAGTTGTGCGCAGTATTATAGTAGGAGGACAGTGCAGAATTTTGCTGACCACCAGTATATATATAGCAGTACGGTACAGTAGTCCATTGCTCTACCTCTGTGTCGTCAAGTAAACTATCTATCCATAACTGTGCTGCATTTTAGTTGTGCACAGTATATAGTAGGAGGACAGTGCAGAATTTTGCTGACCACCAGTATATATATAGCAGTACGGTACAGTAGTCCATTGCTCTACCTCTGTGTCATCAAGTATACTATCCATCCATACCTGTGCTGCATTGTAGTTGTGCGCAGTATTATAGTAGGAGGACAGTGAAGAATTTTGCTGACCACCAGTATATATATAGCAGTACGGTACAGTAGTCTATTACTCTACCTCTATGTCGTCAAGTATACTATTAATTTATATGCGCTGCATTGTAGTTGTGCGCAGTATTATAGTAGGAGTACAGTGCAGAATTTTGCTGACCACCAGTATATATATATCAGTACGGTACAGTAGTCCATTGCTCTACCTCTGTGTTGTCAAGTATACTATCCATATCTGTGCTGCATTGTAGTTGTGCGCAGTATTATAGTAGGAGGACAGTGCAGAATTTTGCTGACCACCAGTATATATATATATAGCAGTACGGTACAGTAGTCCATTGCTTTACCTCTGTGTTGTCAAGTATACTATCCATCCATACCTGTGCTGCATTGTAGTTGTGCGCAGTATTATAGTAGGAGGACAGTGCAGAATTTTGCTGACCAACAGTTTGTATATAGCAGTACGGTACAGTAGTCCATTGCTCTACCTCTGTGTCGTCAAGTATACTATCCATATCTGTGCTGCATTGTAGTTGTGTGCAGTATTATAGTAGGAGGACAGTGCAGAATTTTGCTGACCACCAGTATATATATAGCAGTACGGTACAGTAGTCCATTGCTCTACCTCTGTGTCGTCAAGTATACTATCCATATCTGTGCTGCATTGTAGTTGTGCGCAGTATTATAGTAGAAGGACAGCGCAGAATTTTGCTGACCACCAGTATATATAGCAGTACGGTACAGTAGTCCATTGCTCTACCTCTGTGTCGTCACATATATATAATATCCATCCATACCTGTGCTGCATTTTAGTTGTGCGCAGTATATAGTAGGAGGACAGTGCAGAATTTTACTGACCACCAGTATATATATAGCAGTACGGTACAGTAGTCCATTGCTCTACCTCTGTGTCCTCAAGTATACTATCCATATCTGTGCTGCATTGTAGTTGTGCGCAGTATTATAGTAGGAGGACAGTGCAGAATTTTGCTGACCACCAGTATATATATAGCAGTACGGTGCAGTAGTCCATTGCTCTACCTCTGTGTTGTCAAGTATGCTATCCATCCATACCTGTGCTGCATTGTAGTTGTGCACAGTATTATAGTAGGAGGACAGTGCAGGATTTTGCTGACCACCAGTGTATATATATAGCAGTACGGTACAGTAGTCCATTGCTTTACCTCTGTATTGTCAAGTATACTATCCATCCATACCTGTGCTGCATTGTAATTGTGCGCAGTATTATAGTAGGAGGACAGTGCAGAATTTTGCTGACCACCAGTATATATATAGCAGTACGGTACAGTAGCCCATTGCTCTACCTCTGTGTCATCAAGTATACTATCCATCCATACCTGTGCTGCATTTTAGTTGTGCGCAGTACTGTATATAGTAGGAGGACAGTGCAGAATTTTGCTGACAACCAGTATATATATAGCAGTATGGTACAGTAGTCCATTGCTCTACCTCTGTGTTGTCAAGTATTCTATCCATATCTGTGCTGCATTGTAGTTGTGCACAGTTTAATAGTAGGAGGACAGTGCCGAATTTTGCTGATCACCAGTATATATATAGCAGTACGGTACAGTAGTCCATTGCTGTACCTCTGTGTCGTCAAGTATACTATCCATATCTGTGCTGCATTGTAGTTGTGAGCAGTATTATAGTAGGAGGACAGTGCAGAATTTTGCTGACCACCAGTATATATATAGCAGTATGGTATAGTAGTCTATTGCTCTACCTCTGTGTCGTCAAGTATACTATCTATCCATACCTGTGCTGCATTTCAGTTGTGCACAGTATATAGTAGGAGGACAGTGCAGAATTTTGCTGACAACCAGTATATATATATCAGTATGGTACAGTAGTCCATTGCTCTACCTCTGTGTCGTCAAGTATACTATCCATATCTGTGCTGCATTGTAGTTGTGCGCAGTATTATAGTAGGAGGACAGTGCAGAATTTTGCTGACCACCAGAATAAATATATAGCAGTACGGTAAAGTAGTCCATTGCTCTACCTCTGTGTCCTCAAGTATACTATCCATACCTGTGCTGCATTGTAGTTGTGCGCAGTATTATAGTAGGAGGACAGTGCAGAATTTTGCTGACCACCAGTATATATATAGCAGTACGGTACAGTAGTCCATTGCGCTACCTCTGTGTCGTCAAGTATACTATCCATATACAGTATGTGCTGCATTGTAGTTGTGCGCAGTATTATAGTAGGAGGACAGTGCAGAATGTTGCTGACCACCAGTATATATATAGCAGTAAGGTACAGTAGTCCATTGCAATACCTCTGTGTCATCAAGTATACTATTCATATCTGTGCTGCATTGTAGTTGTGCGCAGTATTATAGTAAGAGGACAGTGCAGGATTTTGCTGACCACCAGTATTTATATAGCAGTACGGTACAGTAGTCCATTGCTCTACCTCTGTGTTGTCAAGTATACTATCCATCCATACCTGTGCTGCATTGTAGTTGTGCGCAGTATTATAGTAAGAGGACAGTGCAGAATTTTGCTGACCACCAGTATATATATAGCAGTACGGTACAGTAGTCCATTGCTCTACCTCTGTGTCGTCAAGTATACTATCCATATCTGTGCTGCATTTTAGTTGTGCGTAGTATTATAGTAGGAGGACAGTGCAGAATTTTGCTGACCACCAGTATATATATAGCAGTACGGTACAGTAGTCCATTGCTCTACCTCTGTGTCATCAAGTATACTATCCATCCATACCTGTGCTGCATTTTAGTTGTGCGCAGTACTGTATATAGTAGGAGGAAAGTGCAGAATTTTGCTGACCACCAGTATATATATAGCAGTACGGTACAGTAGTCCATTGCTCTACCTCTGTGTCATCAAGTATACTATCCATCCATACCTGTGCTGCATTTTAGTTGTGCGCAGTACTGTATATAGTAGGAGGAAAGTGCAGAATTTTGCTGACCACCAGTATATATATAGCAGTACGGTACAGTAGTCCATTGCGCTACCTCTGTGTCTTCAAGTATACTATCCATATACAGTATGTGCTGCATTGTAGTTGTGCGCAGTATTATAGTAGGAGGACAGTGCAGAATGTTGCTGACCACCAGTATATATATAGCAGTAAGGTACAGTAGTCCATTGCAATACCTCTGTGTCATCAAGTATACTATCCATATCTGTGCTGCATTGTAGTTGTGCGCAGTATTATAGTAAGAGGACAGTGCAGGATTTTGCTGACCACCAGTATTTATATAGCAGTACGGAACAGTAGTCCATTGCTCTACCTCTGTGTTGTCAAGTATGCTATCCATCCATACCTGTGCTGCATTGTAGTTGTGCACAGTATTATAGTAGGAGGACAGTGCAGGATTTTGCTGACCACCAGTGTATATATATAGCAGTACGGTACAGTAGTCCATTGCTTTACCTCTGTATTGTTAAGTATACTATCCATCCATACCTGTGCTGCATTGTAATTGTGCGCAGTATTATAGTAGGAGGACAGTGCAGAATTTTGCTGACCACCAGTATATATATATAGCAGTACGGTACAGTAGCCCATTGCTCTACCTCTGTGTCGTCAAGTATACTATCCATATCTGTGCTGCATTTTAGTTGTGCGCAGTATTATAGTAGGAGGACAGTGAAGAATTTTGCTGACCACCAGTCTATATATAGCAGTACGGTACAGTAGTCCATTGCTCTACCTCTGTGTCATCAAGTATACTATCCATCCATACCTGTGCTGCATTTTAGTTGTGCGCAGTACTGTATATAGTAGGAGGACAGTGCAGAATTTTGCTGACAACCAGTATATATATAGCAGTATGGTACAGTAGTCCATTGCTCTACCTCTGTGTTGTCAAGTATTCTATCCATATCTGTGCTGCATTGTAGTTGTGCGCAGTTTAATAGTAGGAGGACAGTGCAGAATTTTGCTGATCACCAGTATATATATAGCAGTACGGTACAGTAGTCCATTGCTGTACCTCTGTGTCGTCAAGTATACTATCCATATCTGTGCTGCATTGTAGTTGTGAGCAGTATTATAGTAGGAGGACAGTGCAGAATTTTGCTGACCACCAGTATATATATAGCAGTACGGTATAGTAGTCTATTGCTCTACCTCTGTGTCGTCAAGTATACTATCTATCCATACCTGTGCTGCATTTCAGTTGTGCACAGTATATAGTAGGAGGACAGTGCAGAATTTTGCTGACAACCAGTATATATATATCAGTATGGTACAGTAGTCCATTGCTCTACCTCTGTGTCCTCAAGTATACTATCCATACCTGTGCTGCATTGTAGTTGTGCGCAGTATTATAGTAGGAGGACAGTGCAGAATTTTGCTGACCACCAGTATATATATAGCAGTACGGTACAGTAGTCCATTGCGCTACCTCTGTGTCGTCAAGTATACTATCCATATACAGTATGTGCTGCATTGTAGTTGTGCGCAGTATTATAGTAGGAGGACAGTGCAGAATGTTGCTGACCACCAGTATATATATAGCAGTAAGGTACAGTAGTCCATTGCAATACCTCTGTGTCGTCAAGTATACTATCCATATCTGTGCTGCATTGTAGTTGTGCGCAGTATTATAGTAAGAGGACAGTGCAGGATTTTGCTGACCACCAGTATTTATATAGCAGTACGGTACAGTAGTCCATTGCTCTACCTCTGTGTTGTCAAGTATACTATCCATCCATACCTGTGCTGCATTATAGTTGTGCGCAGTATTATAGTAAGAGTACAGTGCAGAATTTTGCTGACCACCAGTATATATATAGCAGTACGGTACAGTAGTCCATTGCTCTACCTCTGTGTCGTCAAGTATACTATCCATATCTGTGCTGCATTTTAGTTGTGCGTAGTATTATAGTAGGAGGACAGTGCAGAATTTTGCTGACCACCAGTATATATATAGCAGTACGGTACAGTAGTCCATTGCTCTACCTCTGTGTCATCAAGTATACTATCCATCCATACCTGTGCTGCATTTTAGTTGTGCGCAGTACTGTATATAGTAGGAGGAAAGTGCAGAATTTTGCTGACCACCAGTATATATATAGCAGTACAGTACAGTAGTCCATTGCGCTACCTCTGTGTCGTCAAGTATACTATCCATATCTGTGCTGCATTGTAGTTATGCGCAGTATTATAGTAGGAGGACAGTGCAGAATTTTGCTGACCACCAGTATATATATAGCAGTACAGTACAGTAGTCCATTGCTCTACCTCTGTATCATCACGTATACTATCCATCCATACCTGTGCTGCATTTTAGTTGTGCGCAGTATATAGTAGGAGGACAGTGCAGAATTTTGCTGACCACCAGTATATATATATAGCAGTACGGTACAGTAGTCCATTGCTCTACCTCTGTGTCATCAAGTGTACTATACATCCATACCTGTGCTGCATTGAAGTTGTGCGCAGTATTATAGTAGGAGGACAGTGCAGAATTTTGCTGACCACCAGTATATATATAGCAGTACGGTACAGTAGTCTATTGCTCTACCTCTGTGTCGTCAAGTATACTATCCAAATATGTGCTGCATTTTAGTTGTGCGCAGTAATATAGTAGGAGGACAGTGCAGAATTTTGCTGACCACCAGTATATATATATAGCAGTACGGTACAGTAGTCCATTGCTCTACCTCTGTGTCGTCAAGTATACTATCTATCCATACCTGTGCTGCATTTTAGTTGTGCACAGTATATAGTAGGAGGACAGTGCAGAATTTTGCTGACAACCAGTATATATATTGCAGTACGGTACAGTAGTCCATTGCTCTACCTCTGTGTCGTCAAGTATACTATCCATATCTGTGCTGCATTGTAGTTGTGCGCAGTATTATAGTAGGAGGACAGTGCAGAATTTTGCTGACCACCAGAATAAATATATAGCAGTACGGTAAAGTAGTCCTTTGCTCTACCTCTGTGTACTCAAGTATACTATCCATACCTGTGCTGCATTGTAGTTGTGCGCAGTATTATAGTAGGAGGACAGTGCAGAATTTTGCTGACCACCAGTATATATATAGCAGTACAGTGCAGTAGTCCATTGCTCTACCTCTGTGTTGTCAAGTATACTATCCATCCATACCTGTGCTGCATTGTAGTTGTGCACAGTATTATAGTAGGAGGACAGTGCAGAATTTTGCTGACCACCAGTATATATATAGCAGTACGGTACAGTAGTCCATTGCGCTACCTCTGTGTCGTCAAGTATACTATCCATATACAGTATGTGCTGCATTGTAGTTGTGCGCAGTATTATAGTAGGAGGACAGTGCAGAATGTTGCTGACCACCAGTATATATATAGCAGTAAGGTACAGTAGTCCATTGCAATACCTCTGTGTCGTCAAGTATACTATCCATATCTGTGCTGCATTGTAGTTGTGCGCAGTATTATAGTAAGAGGACAGTGCAGGATTTTGCTGACCACCAGTATTTATATAGCAGTACGGTACAGTAGTCTATTGCTCTACCTCTGTGTCGTCAAGTATACTATCCAAATATGTGCTGCATTTTAGTTGTGCGCAGTAATATAGTAGGAGGACAGTGCAGAATTTTGCTGACCACCAGTATATATATATAGCAGTACGGTACAGTAGTCCATTGCTCTACCTCTGTGTCGTCAAGTATACTATCTATCCATACCTGTGCTGCATTTTAGTTGTGCACAGTATATAGTAGGAGGACAGTGCAGAATTTTGCTGACAACCAGTATATATATTGCAGTACGGTACAGTAGTCCATTGCTCTACCTCTGTGTCGTCAAGTATACTATCCATATCTGTGCTGCATTGTAGTTGTGCGCAGTATTATAGTAGGAGGACAGTGCAGAATTTTGCTGACCACCAGAATAAATATATAGCAGTACGGTAAAGTAGTCCTTTGCTCTACCTCTGTGTCCTCAAGTATACTATCCATACCTGTGCTGCATTGTAGTTGTGCGCAGTATTATAGTAGGAGGACAGTGCAGAATTTTGCTGACCACCAGTATATATATAGCAGTACAGTGCAGTAGTCCATTGCTCTACCTCTGTGTTGTCAAGTATACTATCCATCCATACCTGTGCTGCATTGTAGTTGTGCACAGTATTATAGTAGGAGGACAGTGCAGAATTTTGCTTACCACCAGTATATATATAGCAGTACGGTACAGTAGTCCATTGCGCTACCTCTGTGTCGTCAAGTATACTATCCATATACAGTATGTGCTGCATTGTAGTTGTGCGCAGTATTATAGTAGGAGGACAGTGCAGAATGTTGCTGACCACCAGTATATATATAGCAGTAAGGTACAGTAGTCCATTGCAATACCTCTGTGTCGTCAAGTATACTATCCATATCTGTGCTGCATTGTAGTTGTGCGCAGTATTATAGTAAGAGGACAGTGCAGGATTTTGCTGACCACCAGTATTTATATAGCAGTACGGTACAGTAGTCCATTGCTCTACCTCTGTGTTGTCAAGTATACTATCCATCCATACCTGTGCTGCATTATAGTTGTGCGCAGTATTATAGTAAGAGTACAGTGCAGAATTTTGCTGACCACCAGTATATATATAGCAGTACGGTACAGTAGTCCATTGCTCTACCTCTGTGTCATCAAGTATACTATCCATATCTGTGCTGCATTTTAGTTGTGCGTAGTATTATAGTAGGAGGACAGTGCAGAATTTTGCTGACCACCAGTATATATATAGCAGTACGGTACAGTAGTCCATTGCTCTACCTCTGTGTCATCAAGTATACTATCCATCCATACCTGTGCTGCATTTTAGTTGTGCGCAGTACTGTATATAGTAGGAGGAAAGTGCAGAATTTTGCTGACCACCAGTATATATATAGCAGTACAGTACAGTAGTCCATTGCGCTACCTCTGTGTCGTCAAGTATACTATCCATATCTGTGCTGCATTGTAGTTATGCGCAGTATTATAGTAGGAGGACAGTGCAGAATTTTGCTGACCACCAGTATATATATATAGCAGTACAGTACAGTAGTCCATTGCTCTACCTCTGTATCATCACGTATACTATCCATCCATACCTGTGCTGCATTTTAGTTGTGCGCAGTATATAGTAGGAGGACAGTGCAGAATTTTGCTGACCACCAGTATATATATATAGCAGTACGGTACAGTAGTCCATTGCTCTACCTCTGTGTCATCAAGTGTACTATACATCCATACCTGTGCTGCATTGAAGTTGTGCGCAGTATTATAGTAGGAGGACAGTGCAGAATTTTGCTGACCACCAGTATATATATAGCAGTACGGTACAGTAGTCTATTGCTCTACCTCTGTGTCGTCAAGTATACTATCCAAATATGTGCTGCATTTTAGTTGTGCGCAGTATTATAGTAGGAGGACAGTGCAGAATTTTGCTGACCACCAGTATATATATATAGCAGTACGGTACAGTAGTCCATTGCTCTACCTCTGTGTCATCAAGTATACTATCCATCCATACCTGTGCTGCATTTTAGTTGTGCGCAGTACTGTATATAGTAGGAGGACAGTGCAGAATTTTGCTGACAACCAGTATATATATAGCAGTACGGAACAGCATTCCATTGCTCTACCTCTGTGTCGTCAAGTATACTATCCATATCTGTGCTACATTGTAGTTGTGCGCAGTATTACAGTAGGAGGAAAGTGCAGAATTTTGCTGACCACCAGAATATATATAGCAGTACGGTACAGTAGTCCATTGCGCTACCTCTGTGTCGTCAAGTATACTATCCATATCTGTGCTGCATTGTAGTTATGCGCAGTTTTATAGTAGGAGGACAGTGCAGAATTTTGCTGACCACCAGTATATATATAGCAGTACAGTACAGTAGTCCATTGCTCTACCTCTGTATCATCACGTATACTATCCATACATACCTGTGCTGTATTTTAGTTGTGCGCAGTATATAGTAGGAGGACAGTGCAGAATTTTGCTGACCATCAGTATATATATAGCAGTACGGTACAGTAGTCCATTGCTCTACCTCTGTATCATCAAGTATACTATACATCCATACCTGTGCTGCATTGTAGTTGTGCGCAGTATTATAGTAGGAGGACAGTGCAGAATTTTGCTGACCAACAGTTTATGTATAGCAGTACGGTACAGTAGTCCATTGCTCTACCTCTGTGTCGTCAAGTATACTATCCATATCTGTGCTGCATTGTAGTTGTGTGCAGTATTATAGTAGGAGGACAGTGCAGAATTTTGCTGACCACCAGTATTTATATAGCAGTATGGTACAGTAGTCCATTGCTCTACCTCTGTGTCGTCAAGTATACTATCCATATCTGTGCTGCATTGTTGTTGTGCGCAGTATTATAGTAGGAGGACAGTGCAGAATTTTGCTGACCACCAGTATATATATAGTAGTACGGTACAGTAGTCCATTGCTCTACCTCTGTGTTTATCTAGTATACTATCCATCCATACCTGTGCTGCATTGAAGTTGTGCGCAGTATTATAGTAGGAGGACAGTGCAGAATTTTACTGACCACCAGTATATATATAACAGTACGGTACAGTAGTCCATTGCTCTACCTCTGTGTCGTCAAGTATACTATCCATATATGTGCTGCATTGTAGTTGTGCGCAGTACTGTATATAGTAGGAGGACAGTGCAGAATTTTGCTGACAACCAGTATATATATAGCAGTACGGAACAGCATTCCATTGCTCTACCTCTGTGTCGTCAAGTATACTATCCATATCTGTGCTACATTGTAGTTGTGCGCAGTATTACAGTAGGAGGAAAGTGCAGAATTTTGCTGACCACCAGAATATATATAGCAGTACGGTACAGTAGTCCATTGCGCTACCTCTGTGTCGTCAAGTATACTATCCATATCTGTGCTGCATTGTAGTTATGCGCAGTATTATAGTAGGAGGACAGTGCAGAATTTTGCTGACCACCAGTATATATATAGCAGTATAGTACAGTAGTCCATTGCTCTACCTCTGTATCATCACGTATACTATCCATACATACCTGTGCTGCATTTTAGTTGTGCGCAGTATATAGTAGGAGGACAGTGCAGAATTTTGCTGACCACCAGTATATATATATAGCAGTACGGTACAGTAGTCCATTGCTCTACCTCTGTGTCATCAAGTATACTATACATCCATACCTGTGCTGCATTGTAGTTGTGCGCAGTATTAAAGTAGGAGGACAGTGCAGAATTTTGCTGACCAACAGTTTATGTATAGCAGTACGGTACAGTAGTCCATTGCTCTACCTCTGTGTCGTCAAGTATACTATCCATATCTGTGCTGCATTGTAGTTGTGTGCAGTATTATAGTAGGAGGACAGTGCAGAATTTTGCTGACCACCAGTATTTATATAGCAGTATGGTACAGTAGTCCATTGCTCTACCTCTGTGTCGTCAAGTATACTATCCATATCTGTGCTGCATTGTAGTTGTGCGCAGTATTATAGTAGGAGGACAGTGTAGAATTTTGCTGACCACCAGTATATATATAGCAGTACGGTACAGTAGTCCATTGCTCTACCTCTGTGTCGTCACATATACTATCCATCCATACCTGTGCTGCATTTTAGTTGTGCGCAGTATATAGTAGGAGGACAGTGCAGAATTTTACTGACCACCAGTATATATATATAGCAGTACGGTACAGTAGTCCATTGCTCTACCTCTGTGTCGTCAAGTATACTATCCATCCATACCAGTGCTGCATTGTAGTTGTGCACAATTTTATAGTAGGAGGACGGTGCAGAATTTTGCTGACCACCAGTATATATATAGCAGTATGGTACAGTAGTCCATTGCTCTACCTCTGTGTCGTCAAGTATACTATCCATATATGTGCTGCATTGTAGTTGTGCGCATATTATAGTAGGAGGACAGTGCAGAATTTTGCTGACCACCAGAATATATATATAGCAGTAAGGTACAGTAGTCCATTGCTCTACCTCTGTGTCCTCAAGTATACTATCCATATCTGTGCTGCATTGTAGTTGTGTGCAGTATTATAGTAGGAGGACAGTGCAGAATTTTGCTGACCACCAGTATATATATAGCAGTACGGTGCAGTAGTCCATTGCTCTACCACTGTGTTGTCAAGTATTCTATCCATCCATACCTGTGCTGCATTGTAGTTGTGCGCAGTACTGTATATAGTAGGAGGACAGTGCAGAATTTTGCTGACAACCAGTATATATATAGCAGTGCGGAACAGCATTCCATTGCTCTACCTCTGTGTCGTCAAGTATACTATCCATATCTGTGCTACATTGTAGTTGTGCGCAGTATTACAGTAGGAGGAAAGTGCAGAATTTTGCTGACCACCAGTATATATATAGCAGCATGGTACAGTAGTCCATTGCGCTACCTCTGTGTCGTCAAGTATACTATCCATATCTGTGCTGCATTGTAGTTATGCGCAGTATTATAGTAGGAGGACAGTGCAGAATTTTGCTGACCACCAGAATATATATATAGCAGTACGGTACAGTAGTTCATTGCTCTACCTCTGTGTCCTCAAGTATACTATCCATCCATACCAGTGCTGCATTGTAGTTGTGCACAATTTTATAGTAGGAGGATGGTGCAGAATTTTGCTGACCACCAGTATATATATAGCAGTATGGTACAGTAGTCCATTGCTCTACCTCTGTGTCGTCAAGTATACTATCCATATATGTGCTGCATTGTAGTTGTGCGCATATTATAGTAGGAGGACAGTGCAGAATTTTGCTGACCACCAGAATATATATATAGCAGTACGGTACAGTAGTCCATTGCTCTACCTCTGTTTCCTCAAGTATACTATCCATACCTGTGCTGCATTGTAGTTGTGCGCAGTATTATAGTAGGAGGACAGTGCAGAATTTTGCTGACCACCAGTGTATATATATAGCAGTACAGTACAGTAGTCCATTGCTCTACCTCTGTATCATCACGTATACTATCCATCCATACCTGTGCTGCATTTTGGTTGTGCGCAGTATATAGTAGGAGGACAGTGCAGAATTTTGCTGACCACCAGTATATATATAGCAGTACGGTACAGTAGTCCATTGCTCTACCTCTGTGTCATCAAGTATACTATACATCCATACCTGTGCTGCATTGTAGTTGTGCGCAGTATAATAGTAGGAGGACAGTGCAGAATTTTGCTGACCACCAGTATATATATAGCAGTACGGTACAGTAGTCTATTGCTCTACCTCTGTGTCGTCAAGTATACTATCCAAATATGTGCTGCATTGTAGTTGTGCGCAGTATTACAGTAGGTGGACAGTGCAGAATTTTGCTGACCACCAGTATATATATATAGCAGTACGGTACAGTAGTCCATTGCTCTACCTCTATTTCGTCAAGTATACTATCCATATCTGTGCTGCATTGTAGTTGTGCGCAGTATTATAGTAGGAGGACAGTGCAGAATTTTGCTGACCACCAGTATATATATAGTAGTACGGTACAGAAGTCCATTGCTCTACCTCTGTGTTTATCAAGTATACTATCCATCCATACCTGTGCTGCATTGAAGTTGTGCGCAGTATTATAGTAGGAGGACAGTGAAGAATTTTGCTGACCAACAGTTTATGTATAGCAGTACGGTACAGTAGTCCATTGCTCTACCTCTGTGTCGTCAAGTATACTATCCATATCTGTGCTGCATTGTAGAGGTGTGCAGTATTATAGTAGGAGGACAGTGCAGAATTTTGCTGACCACCAGTATATATGTAGCAGTATGGTACAGTAGTCCATTGCTCTACCTCTGTGTCGTCAAGTATACTATCCACATCTGTGCTGCATTGTAGTTGTGCGCAGTATTATAGTAGGAGGACAGTGTAGAATTTTGCTGACCACCAGTATATATATAGCAGTACGGTACAGTAGTCCATTGCTCTACCTCTGTGTCGTTACATATACTATCCATCCATACCTGTGCTGCATTTTAGTTGTGCGCAGTATATAGTAGGAGGACAGTGCAGAATTTTACTGACCACCAGTATATATATAGCAGTACGGTACAGTAGTCCATTGCTCTACCTCTGTTTCCTCAAGTATACTATCCATACCTGTGCTGCATTGTAGTTGTGCGCAGTATTATAGTAGGAGGACAGTGCAGAATTTTGCTGACCACCAGTGTATATATATAGCAGTACAGTACAGTAGTCCATTGCTCTACCTCTGTATCATCACGTATACTATCCTTCCATACCTGTGCTGCATTTTAGTTGTGCGCAGTATATAGTAGGAGGACAGTGCAGAATTTTGCTGACCACCAGTATATATATAGTAGTACGGTACAGTAGTCCATTGCTCTACCTCTGTGTCATCAAGTATACTATACATCCATACCTGTGCTGCATTGTAGTTGTGCGCAGTATAATAGTAGGAGGACAGTGCAGAATTTTGCTGACCACCAGTATATATATAGCAGTACGGTACAGTAGTCTATTGCTCTACCTCTGTGTCGTCAAGTATACTATCCAAATATGTGCTGCATTGTAGTTGTGCGCAGTATTACAGTAGGTGGACAGTGCAGAATTTTGCTGACCACCAGTATATATATATAGCAGTACGGTACAGTAGCCCATTGCTCTACCTCTATTTCGTCAAGTATACTATCCATATCTGTGCTGCATTGTAGTTGTGCGCATTATTATAGTAGGAGGACAGTGCAGAATTTTACTGACCACCAGTATATATATAGTAGTACGGTACAGTAGTCCATTGCTCTACCTCTGTGTTTATCAAGTATACTATCCATCCATACCTGTGCTGCATTGAAGTTGTGCGCAGTATTATAGTAGGAGGACAGTGAAGAATTTTGCTGACCAACAGTTTATGTATAGCAGTACGGTACAGTAGTCCATTGCTCTACCTCTGTGTCGTCAAGTATACTATCCATATCTGTGCTGCATTGTAGTTGTGTGCAGTATTATAGTAGGAGGACAGTGTAGAATTTTGCTGACCACCAGTATATATATAGCAGTACGGTACAGTAGTCCATTGCTCTACCTCTGTGTCCTCAAGTATACTATCCATACCTGTGCTGCATTGTAGTTGTGCGCAGTATTATAGTAGGAGGACAGTGCAGAATTTTGCTGACCACCAGTATATATATAGCAGTACGGTACAGTAGTCCATTGCTCTACCTCTGTGTCGTCAAGTATACTATCCATATATGTGCTGCATTGTAGTTGTACGCAGTATTATAGTTGGAGGATAGTGCAGAATTTTGCTGACCACCAGTATATATATAGCAGTACGGTACAGTAGTCCATTGCTCTACCTCTGTGTCATCAAGTATACTATCCGTCCATACCTGTGCTGCATTTTAGTTGTGCGCAGTACTGTATATAGTAGGAGGACAGTGCAGAATTTTGCTGACCACCAGTATATATATAGCAGTACGGTACAGTAGTCCATTGCTCTACCTCTGTGTCGTCAAGTATACTACACATATCTGTGCTGCATTGTAGTTGTGCGCAGTATTATAGTAGGAGGACAGTGCAGAATTTTGCTGACCACCAGAATATATATATAGCAGTACGGTACAGTAGTCCATTGCTCTACCTCTGTGTCCTCAAGTATACTATCCATACCTGTGCTGCATTGTAGTTGTGCGCAGTATTATAGTAGGAGGACAGTGCAGAATTTTGCTGACCACCAGTATATATATAGCAGTACGGTACAGTAGTCCATTGCTCTACCTCTGTGTCGTCAAGTATACTATCCATATATGTGCTGCATTGTAGTTGTACGCAGTATTATAGTTGGAGGATAGTGCAGAATTTTGCTGACCACCAGTATATATATAGCAGTACGGTACAGTAGTCCATTGCTCTACCTCTGTGTCATCAAGTATACTATCCGTCCATACCTGTGCTGCATTTTAGTTGTGCGCAGTACTGTATATAGTAGGAGGACAGTGCAGAATTTTGCTGACCACCAGTATATATATAGCAGTACGGTACAGTAGTCCATTGCTCTACCTCTGTGTCGTCAAGTATACTACACATATCTGTGCTGCATTGTAGTTGTGCGCAGTATTATAGTAGGAGGACAGTGCAGAATTTTGCTGACCACCAGTATATATATAGTAGTACGGTACAGTAGTCCATTGCTCTACCTCTGTGTCATCAAGTATACTATCCGTCCATACCTGTGCTGCATTTTAGTTGTGCGCAGTACTGTATATAGTAGGAGGACAGTGCAGAATTTTGCTGACCACCAGTATATATATAGCAGTATGGTACAGTAGTCCATTGCGCTACCTCTGTGTCGTCAAGTATACTATCCATATGTGTGCTGCATTTTAGTTGTGCGCAGTATTATAGTAGGAGGACAGTGCAGAATTTTGCTGACCACCAGTATATATATAGCAGTACGGTACAGTAGTCCATTGCTCTACCTCTGTGTCGTCACGTATACTATCCATCCATACCTGTGCTGCATTTTAGATGTGCGCAGTATATAGGAGGACAGTGCAGAATTTTGCTGACAACCAGTATATATATAGCAGTACGGTACAGTAGTCCATTGCTCTAACTCTGTGTCGTCATGTATACTATCCATCCATACCTGTGCTGCTTTTTAGTTGTGCGCAGTATATAGTAGGAGGACAGTGCAGAATTTTGCTGACAACCAGTATATATATAGCAGTACGGTACTGTAGTCCATTGCTCTACCTCTGTGTCGTCAGGTATACTATCCATATCTGTGCTGCATTGTAGTTGTGCACAGTATTATAGTAGGAGGACAGTGCAGAATTTTGCTGACCACCAGTATATATATAGCAGTACGGGACAGTAGTCCATTGCTCTACCTCTGTGTCGTCAAGTATACTATCCATATCTGTGCTGCATTGTAGTTGTGCGCAATATTATAGTAGGAGGACAGTGCAGAATTTTGCTGACCACCAGTATATATATAGCAGTATGGTGCAGTAGACCATTGCTCTACCTCTGTGCTGTCAAGTATACTATCCATCCATACCTGTGCTGCATTTTAGTTGTGCGCAGTATTATAGTAGGAGTACAGTGCAGACTTTTGCTGACCATCAGTATATATATAGCAGTACGGTACAGTAGTCCATTGCTCTACCTCTGTGTCGTCAAGTATACTATCCATATATGTGCTGCATTGTAGTTGTGCGCAGTATTATAGATGGAGGACAGTGCAGAATTTTGCTAACCACCAGTATATATATATAGCAGTACGGTACAGTAGTCCATTGCTCTTCCTCTGTGTTGTCAAGTATACTATCCATCCTTACCTGTGCTGCATTGTAGTTGTGCGCAGTATTATAGTAGGAGTTCAGTGCAGAATTTTGCTGACCACCAGTATATATATAACAGTACGGTTGTTATGATTCCAGCACTCCTGACCGGAGGAGATTTTATGACCAGGACCAGAGCGCTGGAATGGAATGCAGGTAACGGGAGCAGGAAAGACTAGTTGCCCCTGGCGCCCTAACTCTATTGTCTCACCCGTGCTATCGGAAATCCCCTGCGAGACTATGGTTTCTTGAGCCCCTGGCAGCCACGTTTGAAGGGCGGATTATGTCTGCCCAACTCCGGTGCCCCCCGGTCTTAATGAGAGACAAAGGGAAATCCGAGGCAGGATGATAACAAGAGGACCTCTGACTGACAACAGGCCAGGGGCAACAAGCTAACTAACAAAACCTGAAGTATGTGCTGAAACCCGCCAGGGAAAAGGACAACCAAAATCCACTTGTCCAATACTCCTACCCAGCACCGCTGGATACCAGAGTGGACCTGTGGAAGCGGAACCCTCCGCGAAATGCTCCAAAACACAAATAATAAATAATAAAGCGGACAAGCCGCAACACACGGCAAAGCCGCGACTCACGAACACCACTGGATGTTATACGGTGATAAGTCAGGACTCCAGGAATAAGATGACAACTTCCGAGTTCAGGACTTCCGAATACTGGAATGACCGGATACAGCAAGACTGGAACAGACTCTCAGCAAACAGAGATAGCATGCAGGAAGCTATTACCGGCGTCTGTGAGAAGCCCTGAGAGTGCATATGAACAGGAGTCCTCCAATCAGGTGCTGACAGGGCTAATTACCTACATGCCGTGCAGCTGCCTTGCTGCATGGCCAGGAAACAAGTGTAGGTTCATTAAACCCTGGACCCAGCAACGGGGAACGCGGTCCGTCAGTGGCGTCCCCATTGCTAGGGTCCGTGCGGCTCAGTGCGCCCGGCGTCCAGCGTTGCCAGGGAGCCGGCGGCTGTCCGCGTACGGCGTCCCTGGTTGCTAGGCGCCGGGCCGCACCGACGAGCAGACCCCGGCGCCTAACAGTACCCCCCCTTGAGGAGGGGTCAAGGAACCCCTAAAGCCAGGCTTCCAAGGAAATTCCCGAAAAAATGCCCTCTTGAGCCTTGGGGCATGAAGATCCTTATCCAGGACCCAGGACCTTTCCTCTGGACCATAACCTCTCCAGTGAACCAGAAAATAAAGCCGGCCCCTGGACAACTTGGAATCGAGAACCTTCTCCACCAGGAACTCCTGTTGTCCCTGTACATCCACTGGAGATCTTCCCTGAGAGATCTTCCGAGGAAATTTATTGGAAGAAATGTATGGCTTCAACAGGGAGCAATGAAATGTATTACCAATCCGAAGAGATTTTGGTAAACGTAACCGGAAAGCAACTGGGTTAACTTTTTTAATGATATGAAATGGTCCAATAAATTTGGGTCCCAACCTAGCTGAAGATTGTCGAAGTCTAATGTTACGTGTCGACAACCATACCCTATCTCCCACCTTAAAATTGCAAGGACGTCGGAGCCGGTCAGAAAAAATTTTCTCTCGAAAGGCCGCTTTTCTGAGAGCAAGGTGCACTTTTTTCCAAATGGCTCTGAGATGGGAGGTTAAGGTTAGCGAGGAAACTGAGGAATGTTGAAAAAAAGAATTAGCTCTGGGGTAAAAACCAAAAACTGAAAAGAATGGAGACACGTTGGTGGAGTAATGACAAGAATTATTGTAAGCAAACTCCGCCAATGGAAGAAACTCGGACCAATCATTCTGGAGTTTGGCTGAGTACAAACGCAAATACTGTTTCAATGATTGGTTAACTCGCTCGGTTTGCCCGTTGGACTGTGGGTGGTAACCAGATGTTAATGACAATCTCATCTTTAATGAAGCACAAAAACACTTCCAGAATTGTGCAATGAATTGTGGACCCCGATCAGAAACAATATCAGTGGGCAACCCATGAAGTCTGAAAACATGGAGGAGAAACAACACTGCCAATCCTTGGGCAGATGGCAGTCGGGGAAGGGCAATGAAATGAGCCATCTTGCTAAAACGGTCTACTACCACCAAAATGACTCTGCATCCAGCTGAAAGGGGAAGGTCCACCACAAAATCCATGGAAATATGAGACCATGGCTTGAGAGGGACATTCAAGGGCATAAGTTGCCCGATAGGCAAGGAACGGGGAACCTTATGCTGTGCACAGACCTGACATGAAGAAACAAACTCCTTAACGTCTTTAGAAAGACCAGGCCACCATACTGAGCGGGAGACTAACTCCAATGTCTTAGAAATCCCTGGATGCCCGGAAACTTTGTTATCATGGAACTCAGTCAAAACAGTAGCTCTCAAGAACTCAGGGACGTAAAGACGACCAGCAGGAGTATTTTCAGGAGTTTGGTGTTGAAGCTGTTTTAACTGGGTAAATAAATCTTGTGTGAGGCCTGCCCAAATGACTGAAGATGGAAGTATGGGAGTAACAGGACTGTTATCATGAACCGGAAGAAAACTGCGTGACAGAGCATCTGCCTTGTTATTCTTGGAACCTGGCCTGAAAGTTATAATAAATTTGAAACGAGTAAAGAACAAAGCCCAACGAGCCTGCCGGGCATTCAGCCGCTTAGCTGATTCGATGTATTGCAGATTCTTATGGTCAGTCAATACTGAAATGGTATGTGTTGCTCCCTCCAGCCAATGCCTCCACTCCTCGAAAGCCCATTTTATTGCCAGTAATTCCCGGTTACCAACGTCATAGTTGGATTCAGCGGAGGAGAATTTCCTGGACATAAAGGCACAAGGATGTAGTTCCAGAGACTCTGGATCCTTTTGAGATAGTATAGCCCCTACTCCAACCTCCGAGGCATCAACCTCCACAACGAAGGGCAATCCTGGATTGGGATGTCTGAGGACTGGAGCCGAGACAAAAGCTTGTTTCAAGGCCTGAAAGGACAACTCCGCTTCACGCGACCAGTTGGTAGGATCCGCTCCTTTCTTTGTCAGGGCCACAATGGGAGCAACCAGGTCGGAAAAAGAATGAATGAACCTCCTGTAATAATTCGCAAACCCTAAAAAGCGCTGAATTGCTTTTAAATTGGTGGGTTGCGCCAAACTAAGGATGGCCTGGAGCTTCTTTGGTTCCATGAAAAATCCCAGAGGGGAAATAATGTACCCTAAAAAAGATACCTCCGTGACATGAAACTCGCATTTTTCCAGTTTGGCATATAGATGATTCTCACGTAACTTTTGAAGAACCTGATGCACCTGGGTAACATGTTGTTCAATAGAGTCAGAATAAATCAGGATGTCGTCTAAGTAAACGACCACGAATTTCCCTAGGAAGTCACGGATCACATCGTTAATGAGGTCCTGGAAAACTGCTGGAGCGTTAGACAAGCCGAACGGCATCACTAGGTACTCGTAGTGACCCGACTGAGTACTGAAGGCTGTCTTCCACTCATCTCCGGACCTGATTCGGATGAGGTTATACGCTCCTCTTAGATCAATTTTGGAAAAAATCACAGCCGAACGCAGCTGATCAAAGAGGACAGAAATCAGCGGCAGAGGATAAGTATTTTTAACTGAGATTTTATTTAGGGCTCTATAGTCAATGCAAGGTCTGAGCGAGCCATCCTTTTTCTCCACAAAGAAGAAGCCTGCACTTAAAGGAGATTTAGATGGCCTAATAAATCCTTTCCCTAGGCTCTCTTTAATATAGTCATTCATGGTCGCAGTTTCTGGCCCGGATAAAGCATATAACCTTCCCTTTGGCAATGCGGCACCAGGAATTAGCTCAATGGCGCAATCATAAGGCCGATGGGGAGGCAGAATGTCTGCATTGCCCTTGGAGAACACATCAGCAAACTCCTGGTACTCCACGGGAATGAGTTCAGGAATGGCAGCAGCTATTCTGACTGGAAACAAAATACATTCCTTATCACAGAAGGCACCCCATTGAGAAATCTCCCCTGACCGCCAATCAATGGTGGGATTGTGAAAGGCCAGCCAAGGGTGACCCAGAACCACTGGAACTGCTGGGCAATGGGTAAGGAAGAACTCGATTTTTTCAGAATGAAGAGCTCCTACCGTAAGTAGTACAGGGGGTGTACAGAGGGAAATAACCCCATTGGACAGTGGACTCCCATCTAAGCCATGCATGGTGACACACCTACCCAAAGATAACTGAGGAATGCCTAAGGCCTTAGCCCAAGTTAAATCCATAAAGTTTCCTGTGGCTCCACTGTCGACAAAAGCCGACACCGAGGAACTGAGGCTGCCAAAGGAAACCTTAGCTGGGACTAAAAGGGAGTTATTCGAGGAGATAAGCTGCAGACCTAGGTGAACCCCCTCACAATTCACCTGGTCAAGGCGTTTCCCGACTTATTCGGACAATTACGAGCAAAATGTCCCTTACCCCCACAGTACAAACAAAGACCAGAGTTTTGCCTTCTGGCTCTCTCTTCAGGAGACAACCGGGAGAGACCCATCTGCATGGGCTCCTCTATGTCCTCAGGGATGGAATATACACATGGAGATGACCTGACCGATGCTCCTTTTTCAGCCTTCCGCTCTCTGAGACGACGATCAATCTTAATAGAAAGCTCCATGAGTTTATCGAGAGTCTCAGGAGCGGGATACTGGAGGAGACTGTCTTTAATAGATTCTGATAAGCCGAGGCGAAACTGACTGCGCAGGGCTGGGTCATTCCAGCCACAGTCGTTCGACCACCGGCGAAACTCAGTACAATAAACCTCTGCAGGATTCCTACCCTGTCTGAGAGCGCGTAATTGACCTTCAGCGGATGCCTCTCTATCAGGGTCATCATATAACAGTCCTAAAGACCCAAAAAAAGCGTCTACTGACAAGAACACCGGATCATCTGCTTTTAAACCAAATGCCCAAGTCTGGGGATCCCCCTGGAGCAAAGAAATAATAATCCCGACCCGCTGAGATTCAGTACCCGAGGAGATCGGTCTTAAACGAAAATAAAGTTTACAGGATTCTTTAAAATTAAAAAACTCTTTTCTATCACCAGAAAAACGGTCAGGCAAATGCATTTTTGGTTCAGGAACTACCCTCGGGGAAGTTCGTAAAAGATCTTCCTGCGACTTCACCCGAAGGGAAAGATCCTGAACCATCTGAGTAAGTTCTTGAATCTGACTGACTAAGAGCTGACCAGGATTTGGTCCTAACCCTTTTGGATTCATGAGGCCGACAATTTCTTACAAAAACTGAATAAGAAAAAATTAAACTCCGTTTAATTTTAAGTTTTGGTTTGGCCGGTAATAATGTTATGATTCCAGCACTCCTGACCGGAGGAGATTTTATGACAAGGACCAGAGCGCTGGAATGGAATGCAGGTAACGGGAGCAGGAAAGACTAGTTGCCCCTGGCGCCCTAACTCTATTGTCTCACCCGTGCTATCGGAAATCCCCTGCGAGACTATGGTTTCTTGAGCCCCTGGCAGCCACGTTTGAAGGGCGGATTATGTCTGCCCAACTCCGGTGCCCCCCGGTCTTAATGAGAGACAAAGGGAAATCCGAGGCAGGATGATAACAAGAGGACCTCTGACTGACAACAGGCCAGGGGCAACAAGCTAACTAACAAAACCTGAAGTATGTGCGGAAACCCGCCAGGGAAAAGGACAACCAAAATCCACTTGTCCAATACTCCTACCCAGCACCGCTGGATACCAGAGTGGACCTGTGGAAGCGGAACCCTCCGCGAAATGCTCCAAAACACAAATAATAAATAATAAAGCGGACAAGCCGCAACACACGGCAAAGCCGCGACTCACGAACACCACTGGATGTTATACGGTGATAAGTCAGGACTCCAGGAATAAGATGACAACTTCCGAGTTCAGGACTTCCGAATACTGGAATGACCGGATACAGCAAGACTGGAACAGACTCTCAGCAAACAGAGACAGCATGCAGGAAGCTATTACCGGCGTCTGTGAGAAGCCCTGAGAGTACATATGAACAGGAGTCCTCCAATCAGGTGCTGACAGGGCTAATTACCTACATGCCGTGCAGCTGCCTTGCTGCACGGCCAGGAAACAGGTGTAGGTTCGTTAAACCCTGGACCCAGCAACAGGGAACGCGGTCCGTCAGTGGCATCCCCGTTGCTAGGGTCCGTGCGGCTCAGTGCGCCCGGCGTCCAGCGTTGCCAGGGAGCCGGCAGCTGTCCGCGTACGGCGTCCCTGGTTGCTAGGCGCCGGGCCGCACCGACGAGCGGACCCCGGTGCCTAACAACGGTACAGTAGTCCATTGCTCTACCTCTGTGTTGTCAAGTATACTATCCATCCATACCTGTGCTGCAATGTAGTTGTGCGCAGTATTATAGTAGGAGGACAGTGCAGGATTTTGCTGACCACCAGTATATATATAGCAGTACGGTACAGTAGTCCATTGCTCTACTTCTGTGTCGTCAAGGATACTATCCACATATGTGCTGCATTGTAGTTGTGCGCAGTATTATAGTAGGAGGACAATGCAGGATTTTGCTGACCACCAGTATATATATAGCAGTACGGTACAGTAGTCCATTGCTCTACCTCTGTGTTGTCAAGTATACTATCCATCCATACCTGTGCTGCATTGTAGTTGTGAGCAGTATTATAGTAGGAGGACAGTGCAGAATTTTGCTGACAACCAGTATATATATAGCAGTACGGTACAGTAATCCGTTGCTCTACCTCTGTGTCGTCAAGTTTACTACACATATCTGTGCTGCATTGTAGTTGTGTGCAGTATTATAGTAGGAGGACAGTGCAGAATTTTGCTGACCACCAGTATATATATAGTAGTACGGTACAGTAGTCCATTGCTCTACCTCTGTGTCATCAAGTATACTATCCGTCCATACCTGTGCTGCATTTTAGTTGTGCGCAGTACTGTATATAGTAGGAGGACAGTGCAGAATTTTGCTGACTACCAGTATATATAAAGCAGTATGGTACAGTAGTCCATTGCGCTACCTCTGTGTCGTCAAGTATACTATCCATATCTGTGCTGCATTGTAGTTGTGCGCAGTATTATAGTAGGAGGACAGTGCAGAATTTTGCTGACCACCAGTATATATATAGCAGTACGGTACAGTAGTCCATTGCTCTACCTCTGTGTCGTCACGTATACTATCCATCCATCCATACCTGTGCTGCATTTTAGATGTGCGCAGTATATAGGAGGACAGTGCAGAATTTTGCTGACCACCAGTATATATATAGCAGTACAGTACAGTAGTCCATTGCTCTACCTCTGTATCATCACGTATACTATCCATCCATACCTGTGCTGCATTTTAGTTGTGCGCAGTATATAGTAGGAGGACAGTGCAGAATTTTGCTGACCACCAGTATATATATAGCAGTACGGTACAGTAGTCCATTGCTCTACCTCTGTGTCATCAAGTATACTATACATCCATACCTGTGCTGCATTGTAGTTGTGCGCAGTATTATAGTAGGAGGACAGTGCAGAATTTTGCTGACCACCAGTATATATATAGCAGTACGGTACAGTAGTCTATTGCTCTACCTCTTTGTCGTCAAGTATACTATCCAAATATGTGCTGCATTGTAGTTGTGCGCAGTATTATAGTAGGTGGACAGTGCAGAATTTTGCTGACTACCATTATATATATAAAGCAGTACGGTACAGTAGTCCATTGCTCTACCTCTATTTCGTCAAGTATACTATCCATATCTGTGCTGCGTTGTAGTTGTGCGCAGTATTATAGTAGGAGGACAGTGCAGAATTTTGCTGACCACCAGTATATATATAGTAGTACGGTAAAGTAGTCCATTGCTCTACCTCTGTGTTTATCAAGTATACTATCCATCCATACCTGTGCTGCATTGAAGTTGTGCGCAGTATTATAGTATGAGGACAGTGCAGAATTTTGCTGACCAACAGTTTATGTTTAGCAGTACGGTACAGTAGTCCATTGCTCTACCTCTGTGTCGTCAAGTATACTATCCATATCTGTGCTGCATTGTAGTTGTGTGCAGTATTATAGTAGGAGGACAGTGCAGAATTTTGCTGACCACCAGTATATATATAGCAGTACTGTACAGTAGTCCATTGCTCTACCTCTGTGTCGTCAAGTATACTATCCATATCTGTGCTGCATTGTAGTTGTGCGCAGTATTATAGTAGGAGGACAGTGTAGAATTTTGCTGACCACCAGTATATATATAGCAGTACGGTACAGTAGTCCATTGCTCTACCTCTGTGTCGTCACATATACTATCCATCCATACCTGTGCTGCATTTTAGTTGTGCACAGTATATAGTAGGAGACCAGTGCAGAATTTTGCTGACCACCAGAATATATATATAGCAGTACGGTACAGTAGTCCATTGCTCTACCTCTGTGTCCTCAAGTATACTATCCATACATGTGCTGCATTGTAGTTGTGCGCAGTATTATAGTAGGAGGACAGTGCAGAATTTTGCTGACCACCAGTATATATATATAGCAGTACGGTGCAGTAGTCCATTGCTCTACCTCTGTGTTGTCAAGTATACTATCCATCCATACCTGTGCTGCATTGTTGTTGTGCGCAGTACTGTATATAGTAGGAGGACAGTGCAGAATTTTGCTGACAACCAGTATATATATAGCAGTACGGAACAGCATTCCATTGCTCTACCTCTGTGTCGTCAAGTATACTATCCATATCTGTGCTGCGTTGTAGTTATGCGCAGTATTATAGTAGGAGGACAGTGCAGAATTTTGCTGACCACCAGTATATATATAGCAGTACAGTACAGTAGTCCATTGCTCTACCTCTGTATCATCACGTATACTATCCATCCATACCTGTGCTGC
Organism: Pseudophryne corroboree; assembly: GCF_028390025.1. Classification (NCBI taxonomy): domain Eukaryota; kingdom Metazoa; phylum Chordata; class Amphibia; order Anura; family Myobatrachidae; genus Pseudophryne; species Pseudophryne corroboree. Next base: position 286,393,568 of record NC_086452.1, on the reverse strand, counting down.
ATTTTAGTTGTGCGCAGTATATAGTAGGAGGACAGTGCAGAATTTTGCTGACCACCAGTATATATATAGCAGTACGGTACAGTAGTACATTGCTCTACCTCTGTGTCATCAAGTATACTATACATCCATACCTGTGCTGCATTGTAGTTGTGCGCAGTATTATAGTAGGAGGACAGTGCAGAATTTTGCTGACCACCAGTATATATATAGTAGTACGGTACAGTAGTCCATTGCTCTACCTCTGTGTTTATCAAGTATACTATCCATCCATACCTGTGCTGCATTGAAGTTGTGCGCAGTATTATAGTATGAGGACAGTGCAGAATTTTGCTGACCAACAGTTTATGTTTAGCAGTACGGTACAGTAGTCCATTGCTCTACCTCTGTGTCGTCAAGTATACTATCCATATCTGTGCTGCATTGTAGTTGTGTGCAGTATTATAGTAGGAGGACAGTGCAGAATTTTGCTGACCACCAGTATATATATAGCAGTACTGTACAGTAGTCCATTGCTCTACCTCTGTGTCGTCAAGTATACTATCCATATCTGTGCTGCATTGTAGTTGTGCGCAGTATTGTAGTAGGAGGACAGTGTAGAATTTTGCTGACCACCAGTATATATATAGCAGTACGGTACAGTAGTCCATTGCTCTACCTCTGTGTCGTCACATATACTATCCATCCATACCTGTGCTGCATTTTAGTTGTGCGCAGTATATAGTAGGAGACCAGTGCAGAATTTTGCTGACCACCAGAATATATATATAGCAGTACGGTACAGTAGTCCATTGCTCTACCTCTGTGTCCTCAAGTATACTATCCATACATGTGCTGCATTGTAGTTGTGCGCAGTATTATAGTAGGAGGACAGTGCAGAATTTTGCTGACCACCAGTATATATATAGCAGTACGGTGCAGTAGTCCATTGCTCTACCTCTGTGTTGTCAAGTATACTATCCATCCATACCTGTGCTGCATTGTTGTTGTGCGCAGTACTGTAGATAGTAGGAGGACAGTGCAGAATTTTGCTGACAACCAGTATATATATAGCAGTACGGAACAGCATTCCATTGCTCTACCTCTGTGTCGTCAAGTATACTATCCATATCTGTGCTGCGTTGTAGTTATGCGCAGTATTATAGTAGGAGGACAGTGCAGAATTTTGCTGACCACCAGTATATATATAGCAGTACAGTACAGTAGTCCATTGCTCTACCTCTGTATCATCACGTATACTATCCATCCATACCTGTGCTGCATTTTAGTTGTGCGCAGTATATAGTAGGAGGACAGTGCAGAATTTTGCTGACCACCAGTATATATATATAGCAGTACGGTACAGTAGTACATTGCTCTACCTCTGTGTCATCAAGTATACTATACATCCATACCTGTGCTGCATTGTAGTTGTGCGCATTATTATAGTAGGAGGACAGTGCAGAATTTTGCTGACCACCAGTATATATATAGCAGTACGGTACAGTAGTCTATTGCTCTACCTCTGTGTCGTCAAGTATACTATCCAAATATGTGCTGCATTGTAGTTGTGCGCAGTATTATAGTAGGTGGACAGTGCAGAATTTTGCTGACCACCAGTATATATATATATATATATATATATAGCAGTACGGTACAGTAGTCCATTGCTCTACCTCTATTTCGTCAAGTATACTATCCATATCTGTGCTGCATTGTAGTTGTGCACAGTATTATAGTAGGAGGACAGTACAGAATTTTGCTGACCACCAGTATATATATAGTAGTACGGTACAGTAGTCCATTGCTCTACCTCTGTGTTTATCAAGTATACTATCCATCCATACCTGTGCTGCATTGAAGTTGTGCGCAGTATTATAGTAGGAGGACAGTGCAGAATTTTGCTGACCAACAGTTTATGTATAGCAGTACGGTACAGTAGTCCATTGCTCTACCTCTGTGTCGTCAAGTATACTATCCATATCTGTGCTGCATTGTAGTTGTGTGCAGTATTATAGTAGGAGGACAGTGCAGAATTTTGCTGACCACCAGTATATATGTAGCAGTACGGTACAGTAGTCCATTGCTCTACCTCTGTGTCGTCAAGTATACTATCCATATCTGTGCTGCATTGTAGTTGTGCGCAGTATTATAGTAGGAGGACAGTGTAGAATTTTGCTGACCACCAGTATATATATAGCAGTACGGTACAGTAGTCCATTGCTCTACCTCTGTGTCGTCACATATACTATCCATCCATACCTGTGCTGCATTTTAGTTGTGCGCAGTATATAGTAGGAGGACAGTGCAGAATTTTACTGACCACCAGTATATATATAGCAGTACGGTACAGTAGTCCATTGCTCTACCTCTGTGTCGTCAAGTATACTGTCCATCCATACCAGTGCTGCATTGTAGTTGTGCACAATTTTATAGTAGGAGGATGGTGCAGAATTTTGCTGACCACCAGTATATATATAGCAGTATGGTACAGTAGTCCATTGCTCTACCTCTGTGTCGTCAAGTATACTATCCATATATGTGCTGCATTGTAGTTGTGCGCATATTATAGAAGGAGGACAGTGCAGAATTTTGCTGACCACCAGAATATATATATAGCAGTACTGTACAGTAGTCCATTGCTCTACCTCTGTGTCCTCAAGTGTACTATCCATACCTGTGCTGCATTGTAGTTGTGCGCAGTATTATAGTAGGAGGACAGTGCAGACTTTTGCTGACCATCAATATATATATAGCAGTACGGTACAGTAGGCCATTGCTCTACCTCTGTGTCGTCAAGTATACTGTCTATATATGTGCTGCATTGTAGTTGTGCGCAGTATTATAGTAGGAGGACAGTGCAGAATTTTGCTGACCACCAGTATATATATATATAGCAGTACAGTACAGTAGTCCATTGCTCTACCTCTGTGTTGTCAAGTATACTATCCATCCATACCTGTGCTGGATTGTAGTTGTGCGCAGTATTATAGTAGGAGTTCAGTGCAGAATTTTGCTGACCACCAGTATATATATAGCAGTACGGTACAGTAGTCCATTGCTCTACCTCTGTGTTGTCAAGTATACTATCCATCCATACCTGTGCTGCATTGTAGTTGTGCGCAGTATTATAGTAGGAGGACAGTGCAGGATTTTGCTGACCACCAGTATATATATAGCAGTACGGTACAGTAGTCCATTGCTCTACCTCTGTGTTGTCAAGTATACTATCCATCCATACCTGTGCTGCATTGTAGTTGTGAGCAGTACTATAGTAGGAGTACAGTGCAGAATTTTGCTGACCATCAGTATATATATATAGCAGTACGGTACAGTAGTCCATTGCTCTACCTCTGTGTCGTCAAGTATACTATCCATATATGTGCTGCATTGTAGTTGTGCGCTGTATTATAGTTGGAGGACAGTGCAGAATTTTGCTGACCACCAGTATATATATATAGCAGTACGGTACAGTAGTCCATTGCTCTACCTCTGTGTCATCACATATACTATCCATATATGTGCTGCATTGTAGTTGTACGCAGTATTATAGTTGGAGGACAGTGCAGAATTTTGCTGACCACCAGTATATATATAGTAGTACGGTACAGTAGTCCATTGCTCTACCTCTGTGTCATCAAGTATACTATCCGTCCATACCTGTGCTGCATTTTAGTTGTGCGCAGTACTGTATATAGTAGGAGGACAGTGCAGAATTTTGCTGACCACCAGTATATATATAGCAGTATGGTACAGTAGTCCATTGCGCTACCTCTGTGTCGTCAAGTTTACTATCCATATCTGTGCTGCATTGTAGTTGTGCGCAGTATTATAGTAGGAGGACAGTGCAGAATTTTGCTGACCACCAGTATATATATAGCAGTACGGTACAGTAGTCCATTGCTCTACCTCTGTGTCGTCACGTATACTATCCATCCATACCTGTGCTGCATTTTAGATGTGCGCAGTATATAGGAGGACAGTGCAGAATTTTGCTGACAACCAGTATATATATAGCAGTACGGTACAGTAGTCCATTGCTCTAACTCTGTGTCGTCATGTATACTATCCATCCATACCTGTGCTGCATTTTAGTTGTGCGCAGTATATAGTAGGAGGACAGTGCAGAATTTTGCTGACAACCAGTATATATATAGCAGTACGGTACAGTAGTCCATTGCTCTACCTCTGTGTCGTCAGGTATACTATCCATATCTGTGCTGCAAAGTAGTTGTGCGCAGTATTATAGTAGGAGGACAGTGCAGAATTTTGCTGACCACCAGTATATATATAGAAGTACGGGACAGTAGTCCATTGCTCTACCTCTGTGTTTATCAAGTATACTATCCATCCATACCTGTGCTGCATTGAAGTTGTGCGCAGTATTATAGTATGAGGACAGTGCAGAATTTTGCTGACCAACAGTTTATGTTTATTAGTACGGTACAGTAGTCCATTGCTCTACCTCTGTGTCGTCAAGTATACTATCCATATCTGTGCTGCATTGTAGTTGTGTGCAGTATTATAGTAGGAGGACAGTGCAGAATTTTGCTGACCACCAGTATATATATAGCAGTACTGTACAGTAGTCCATTGCTCTACCTCTGTGTCGTCAAGTATACTATCCATATCTGTGCTGCATTGTAGTTGTGCGCAGTATTATAGTAGGAGGACAGTGTAGAATTTTGCTGACCACCAGTATATATATAGCAGTACGGTACAGTAGTCCATTGCTCTACCTCTGTGTCGTCACATATACTATCCATCCATACCTGTGCTGCATTTTAGTTGTGCGCAGTATATAGTAGGAGACCAGTGCAGAATTTTGCTGACCACCAGAATATATATATAGCAGTACGGTACAGTAGTCCATTGCTCTACCTCTGTGTCCTCAAGTATACTATCCATACATGTGCTGCATTGTAGTTGTGCGCAGTATTATAGTAGGAGGACAGTGCAGAATTTTGCTGACCACCAGTATATATATAGCAGTACGGTGCAGTAGTCCATTGCTCTACCTCTGTGTTGTCAAGTATACTATCCATCCATACCTGTGCTGCATTGTTGTTGTGCGCAGTACTGTAGATAGTAGGAGGACAGTGCAGAATTTTGCTGACAACCAGTATATATATAGCAGTACGGAACAGCATTCCATTGCTCTACCTCTGTGTCGTCAAGTATACTATCCATATCTGTGCTGCGTTGTAGTTATGCGCAGTATTATAGTAGGAGGACAGTGCAGAATTTTGCTGACCACCAGTATATATATAGCAGTACAGTACAGTAGTCCATTGCTCTACCTCTGTATCATCACGTATACTATCCATCCATACCTGTGCTGCATTTTAGTTGTGCGCAGTATATAGTAGGAGGACAGTGCAGAATTTTGCTGACCACCAGTATATATATAGCAGTACGGTACAGTAGTACATTGCTCTACCTCTGTGTCATCAAGTATACTATACATCCATACCTGTGCTGCATTGTAGTTGTGCGCAGTATTATAGTAGGAGGACAGTGCAGAATTTTGCTGACCACCAGTATATATATAGCAGTACGGTACAGTAGTCTATTGCTCTACCTCTGTGTCGTCAAGTATACTATCCAAATATGTGCTGCATTGTAGTTGTGCGCAGTATTATAGTAGGTGGACAGTGCAGAATTTTGCTGACCACCAGTATATATATATATATATATATATATATATTGCAGTACGGTACAGTAGTCCATTGCTCTACCTCTATTTCGTCAAGTATACTATCCATATCTGTGCTGCATAGTAGTTGTGCACAGTATTATAGTAGGAGGACAGTACAGAATTTTGCTGACCACCAGTATATATATAGTAGTACGGTACAGTAGTCCATTGCTCTACCTCTGTGTTTATCAAGTATACTATCCATCCATACCTGTGCTGCATTGAAGTTGTGCGCAGTATTATAGTAGGAGGACAGTGCAGAATTTTGCTGACCAACAGTTTATGTATAGCAGTACGGTACAGTAGTCCATTGCTCTACCTCTGTGTCGTCAAGTATACTATCCATATCTGTGCTGCATTGTAGTTGTGTGCAGTATTATAGTAGGAGGACAGTGCAGAATTTTGCTGACCACCAGTATATATGTAGCAGTACGGTACAGTAGTCCATTGCTCTACCTCTGTGTCGTCAAGTATACTATCCATACCTGTGCTGCATTGTAGTTGTGCGCAGTATTATAGTAGGAGGACAGTGCAGAATTTTGCTGACCACCAGTATATATATAGCAGTACGGTGCAGTAGTCCATTGCTCTACCTCTGTGTTGTCAAGTATACTATCCATCCATACCTGTGCTGCATTGTTGTTGTGCGCAGTACTGTAGATAGTAGGAGGACAGTGCAGAATTTTGCTGACAACCAGTATATATATAGCAGTACGGAACAGCATTCCATTGCTCTACCTCTGTGTCGTCAAGTATACTATCCATATCTGTGCTGCGTTGTAGTTATGCGCAGTATTATAGTAGGAGGACAGTGCAGAATTTTGCTGACCACCAGTATATATATAGCAGTACAGTACAGTAGTCCATTGCTCTACCTCTGTATCATCACGTATACTATCCATCCATACCTGTGCTGCATTTTAGTTGTGCGCAGTATATAGTAGGAGGACAGTGCAGAATTTTGCTGACCACCAGTATATATATAGCAGTACGGTACAGTAGTACATTGCTCTACCTCTGTGTCATCAAGTATACTATACATCCATACCTGTGCTGCATTGTAGTTGTGCGCAGTATTATAGTAGGAGGACAGTGCAGAATTTTGCTGACCACCAGTATATATATAGCAGTACGGTACAGTAGTCTATTGCTCTACCTCTGTGTCGTCAAGTATACTATCCAAATATGTGCTGCATTGTAGTTGTGCGCAGTATTATAGTAGGTGGACAGTGCAGAATTTTGCTGACCACCAGTATATATATATATATATATATATATATATATTGCAGTACGGTACAGTAGTCCATTGCTCTACCTCTATTTCGTCAAGTATACTATCCATATCTGTGCTGCATAGTAGTTGTGCACAGTATTATAGTAGGAGGACAGTACAGAATTTTGCTGACCACCAGTATATATATAGTAGTACGGTACAGTAGTCCATTGCTCTACCTCTGTGTTTATCAAGTATACTATCCATCCATACCTGTGCTGCATTGAAGTTGTGCGCAGTATTATAGTAGGAGGACAGTGCAGAATTTTGCTGACCAACAGTTTATGTATAGCAGTACGGTACAGTAGTCCATTGCTCTACCTCTGTGTCGTCAAGTATACTATCCATATCTGTGCTGCATTGTAGTTGTGTGCAGTATTATAGTAGGAGGACAGTGCAGAATTTTGCTGACCACCAGTATATATGTAGCAGTACGGTACAGTAGTCCATTGCTCTACCTCTGTGTCGTCAAGTATACTATCCATATCTGTGCTGCATTGTAGTTGTGCGCAGTATTATAGTAGGAGGACAGTGTAGAATTTTGCTGACCACCAGTATATATATAGCAGTACGGTACAGTAGTCCATTGCTCTACCTCTGTGTCGTCACATATACTATCCATCCATACCTGTGCTGCATTTTAGTTGTGCGCAGTATATAGTAGGAGGACAGTGCAGAATTTTACTGACCACCAGTATATATATAGCAGTACGGTACAGTAGTCCATTGCTCTACCTCTGTGTCGTCAAGTATACTGTCCATCCATACCAGTGCTGCATTGTAGTTGTGCACAATTTTATAGTAGGAGGATGGTGCAGAATTTTGCTGACCACCAGTATATATATAGCAGTATGGTACAGTAGTCCATTGCTCTACCTCTGTGTCGTCAAGTATACTATCCATATATGTGCTGCATTGTAGTTGTGCGCATATTATAGTAGGAGGACAGTGCAGAATTTTGCTGACCACCAGAATATATATATAGCAGTACTGTACAGTAGTCCATTGCTCTACCTCTGTGTCCTCAAGTGTACTATCCATACCTGTGCTGCATTGTAGTTGTGCGCAGTATTATAGTAGGAGGACAGTGCAGAATTTTGCTGACCACCAGTATATATATAGCAGTACGGTGCAGTAGTCCATTGCTCTACCTCTGTGTTGTCAAGTATGCTATCCATCCATACCTGTGCTGCATTGTAGTTGTGCGCAGTATTATAGTAGGAGGACAGTGCAGAATTTTGCTGACCACCAGTATATATATAGCAGTACGGTGCAGTAGTCCATTGCTCTACCTCTGTGTTGTCAAGTATACTATCCATCCATACCTGTGCTGCATTGTAGTTGTGCGCAGTATTATAGTTGGAGGACAGTGCAGAATTTTGCTGACCACCAGTATATATATATAGCAGTACGGTACAGTAGTCCATTGCTCTACCTCTGTGTCGTCACATATACTATCCATATATGTGCTGCATTGTAGTTGTACGCAGTATTATAGTTGGAGGACAGTGCAGAATTTTGCTGAGCACCAGTATATATATAGCAGTACGGTACAGTAGTCCATTGCTCTACCTCTGTGTCGTCAAGTATACTACACATATCTGTGCTGCATTGTAGTTGTGCGCAGTATTATAGTAGGAGGACAGTGCAGAATTTTGCAGACCACCAGTATATATATAGTAGTACGGTACAGTAGTCCATTGCTCTACCTCTGTGTCATCAAGTATACTATCCGTCCATACCTGTGCTGCATTTTAGTTGTGCGCAGTACTGTATATAGTAGGAGGACAGTGCAGAATTTTGCTGACCACCAGTATATATATAGCAGTATGGTACAGTAGTCCATTGCGCTACCTCTGTGTCGTCAAGTATACTATCCATATCTGTGCTGCATTGTAGTTGTGCGCAGTATTATAGTAGGAGGACAGTGCAGAATTTTGCTGACCACCAGTATATATATAGCAGTATGGTACAGTAGTCCATTGCTCTACCTCTGTGTCGTCACGTATACTATCCATCCATACCTGTGCTGCATTTTAGATGTGCGCAGTATATAGGAGGACAGTGCAGAATTTTGCTGACAACCAGTATATATATAGCAGTACGGTACAGTAGTCCATTCCTCTAACTCTGTGTCGTCAGGTATACTATCCATCCATACCTGTGCTGCATTTTAGTTGTGCGCAGTATATAGTAGGAGGACAGTGCAGAATTTTGCTGACAACCAGTATATATATAGCAGTACGGTACAGTAGTCCATTGCTCTACCTCTGTGTCGTCAGGTATACTATCCATATCTGTGCTGCATTGTAGTTGTGCGCAGTATTATAGTAGGAGGACAGTGCAGAATTTTGCTGAGCACCAGTATATATATAGCAGTACGGGACAGTAGTCCATTGCTCTACCTCTGTGTTGTCAAGTATACTATCCATCCATACCTGTGCTGCATTTTAGTTGTGCGCAGTATTATAGTAGGAGTACAGTGCAGACTTTTGCTGACCATCAGTATATATATAGCAGTACGGTACAGTAGGCCATTGCTCTACCTCTGTGTCGTCAAGTATACTGTCTATATATGTGCTGCATTGTAGTTGTGCGCAGTATTATAGTAGGAGGACAGTGCAGAATTTTGCTGACCACCAGTATATATATATATAGCAGTACAGTACAGTAGTCCATTGCTCTACCTCTGTGTTGTCAAGTATACTATCCATCCATACCTGTGCTGGATTGTAGTTGTGCGCAGTATTATAGTAGGAGTTCAGTGCAGAATTTTGCTGACCACCAGTATATATATAGCAGTACGGTACAGTAGTCCATTGCTCTACCTCTGTGTTGTCAAGTATACTATCCATACATACCTGTGCTGCATTGTAGTTGTGCGCAGTATTATAGTAGGAGGACAGTGCAGGATTTTGCTGACCACCAGTATATATATAGCAGTACGGTACAGTAGTCCATTGCTCTACCTCTGTGTTGTCAAGTATACTATCCATCCATACCTGTGCTGCATTGTAGTTGTGAGCAGTATTATAGTAGGAGTACAGTGCAGAATTTTGCTGACCATCAGTATATATATATAGCAGTACGGTACAGTAGTCCATTGCTCTACCTCTGTGTCGTCAAGTATACTATCCATATATGTGCTGCATTGTAGTTGTGCGCAGTATTATAATTGGAGGACAGTGCAGAATTTTGCTGACCACCAGTATATATATATAGCAGTACGGTACAGTAGTCCATTGCTCTACCTCTGTGTCGTCACATATACTATCCATATATGTGCTGCATTGTAGTTGTACGCAGTATTATAGTTGGAGGACAGTGCAGAATTTTGCTGACCACCAGTATATATATAGTAGTACGGTACAGTAGTCCATTGCTCTACCTCTGTGTCATCAAGTATACTATCCGTCCATACCTGTGCTGCATTTTAGTTGTGCGCAGTACTGTATATAGTAGGAGGACAGTGCAGAATTTTGCTGACCACCAGTATATATATAGCAGTATGGTACAGTAGTCCATTGCGCTACCTCTGTGTCGTCAAGTATACTATCCATATCTGTGCTGCATTGTAGTTGTGCGCAGTATTATAGTAGGAGGACAGTGCAGAATTTTGCTGACCACCAGTATATATATAGCAGTACGGTACAGTAGTCCATTGCTCTACCTCTGTGTTGTCAAGTATACTATCCATCCATACCTGTGCTGCATTGTAGTTGTGAGCAGTATTATAGTAGGAGGACAGTGCAGAATTTTGCTGACAACCAGTATATATATAGCAGTACGGTACAGTAGTCCATTGCTCTACCTCTGTGTTGTCAAGTATACTATCCATCCATACCTGTGCTGCATTGTAGTTGTGCGCAGTATTATAGTAGGAGGACAGTGCAGAATTTTGCTGACCACCAGTATATATATATATAGCAGTACAGTACAGTAGTCCATTGCTCTACCTCTGTGTTGTCAAGTATACTATCCATCCATACCTGTGCTGCATTGTAGTTGTGCGCAGTATTATAGTAGGAGTTCAGTGCAGAATTTTGCTGACCACCAGTATATATATAGCAGTACGGTACAGTAGTCCATTGCTCTACCTCTGTGTTGTCAAGTATACTATCCATCCATACCTGTGCTGCATTGTAGTTGTGCGCAGTATTATAGTAGGAGGACAGTGCAGGATTTTGCTGACCACCAGTATATATATAGCAGTACGGTACAGTAGACCATTGCTCTACCTCTGTGTTGTCAAGTATACTATCCATCCATACCTGTGCTGCATTGTAGTTGTGAGCAGTATTATAGTAGGAGTACAGTGCAGAATTTTGCTGACCATCAGTATATATATAGCAGTACGGTACAGTAGTCCATTGCTCTACCTCTGTGTCGTCAAGTATACTATCCATATATGTGCTGCATTGTAGTTGTGCTCAGTATTATAGTTGGAGGACAGTGCAGAATTTTGCTGACCACCAGTATATATATATATATAGCAGTACGGTACAGTAGTCCATTGCCTACCTCTGTGTCGTCACATATACTATCCATATATGTGCTGCATTGTAGTTGTACGCAGTATTATAGTTGGAGGACAGTGCAGAATTTTGCTGACCACCAGTATATATATAGTAGTACGGTACAGTAGTCCATTGCTCTACCTCTGTGTCATCAAGTATACTATCCGTCCATACCTGTGCTGCATTTTAGTTGTGCGCAGTACTGTATATAGTAGGAGGACAGTGCAGAATTTTGCTGACCACCAGTATATATATAGCAGTATGGTACAGTAGTCCATTGCGCTACCTCTGTGTCGTCAAGTATACTATCCATATCTGTGCTGCATTGTAGTTGTGCGCAGTATTATAGTAGGAGGACAGTGCAGAATTTTGCTGACCACCAGTATATATATATATAGCAGTACAGTACAGTAGTCCATTGCTCTACCTCTGTGTTGTCAAGTATACTATCCATCCATACCTGTGCTGGGTTGTAGTTGTGCGCAGTATTATAGTAGGAGTTCAGTGCAGAATTTTGCTGACCACCAGTATATATATAGCAGTACGGTACAGTAGTCCATTGCTCTACCTCTGTGTTGTCAAGTATACTATCCATCCATACCTGTGCTGCATTGTAGTTGTGCGCAGTATTATAGTAGGAGGACAGTGCAGGATTTTGCTGACCACCAGTATATATATAGCAGTACGGTACAGTAGTCCATTGCTCTACCTCTGTGTTGTCAAGTATACTATCCATCCATACCTGTGCTGCATTGTAGTTGTGAGCAGTATTATAGTAGGAGTACAGTGCAGAATTTTGCTGACCATCAGTATATATATATAGCAGTACGGTACAGTAGTCCATTGCTCTACCTCTGTGTCGTCAAGTATACTATCCATATATGTGCTGCATTGTAGTTGTGCGCAGTATTATAATTGGAGGACAGTGCAGAATTTTGCTGACCACCAGTATATATATATAGCAGTACGGTACAGTAGTCCATTGCTCTACCTCTGTGTCGTCACATATACTATCCATATATGTGCTGCATTGTAGTTGTACGCAGTATTATAGTTGGAGGACAGTGCAGAATTTTGCTGACCACCAGTATATATATAGTAGTACGGTACAGTAGTCCATTGCTCTACCTCTGTGTCATCAAGTATACTATCCGTCCATACCTGTGCTGCATTTTAGTTGTGCGCAGTACTGTATATAGTAGGAGGACAGTGCAGAATTTTGCTGACCACCAGTATATATATAGCAGTATGGTACAGTAGTCCATTGCGCTACCTCTGTGTCGTCAAGTATACTATCCATATCTGTGCTGCATTGTAGTTGTGCGCAGTATTATAGTAGGAGGACAGTGCAGAATTTTGCTGACCACCAGTATATATATAGCAGTACGGTACAGTAGTCCATTGCTCTACCTCTGTGTCGTCACGTATACTATCCATCCATACCTGTGCTGCATTTTAGATGTGCGCAGTATATAGGAGGACAGTGCAGAATTTTGCTGACAACCAGTATATATATAGCAGTACGGTACAGTAGTCCATTGCTCTAACTCTGTGTCGTCATGTATACTATCCATCCATACCTGTGCTGCATTTTAGTTGTGCGCAGTATATAGTAGGAGGACAGTGCAGAATTTTGCTGACAACCAGTATATATATAGCAGTACGGTACAGTAGTCCATTGCTCTACCTCTGTGTCGTCAGGTATACTATCCATATCTGTGCTGCATTGTAGTTGTGCGCAGTATTATAGTAGGAGGACAGTGCAGAATTTTGCTGACCACCAGTATATATATAGAAGTACGGGACAGTAGTCCATTGCTCTACCTCTGTGTTGTCAAGTATACTATCCATCCATACCTGTGCTGCATTTTAGTTGTGCGCAGTATTATAGTAGGAGTACAGTGCAGACTTTTGCTGACCATCAGTATATATATAGCAGTACGGTACAGCAGTCCATTGCTCTACCTCTGTGTCGTCAAGTATACTGTCCATATATGTGCTGCATTGTAGTTGTGCGCAGTATTATAGTAGGAGGACAGTGCAGAATTTTGCTGACCACCAGTATATATATATATATATATATATATATATATAGCAGTATGGTACAGTAGTCCATTGCTCTACCTCTGTGTTGTCAAGTATACTATCCATCCATACCTGTGCTGCATTGTAGTTGTGCGCAGTATTATAGTAGGAGTTCAGTGCAGAATTTTGCTGACCACCAGTATATATATAGCAGTACGGTACAGTAGTCCATTGCTCTACCTCTGTGTTGTCAAGTATACTATCCATCCATACCTGTGCTGCATTGTAGTTGTGCGCAGTATTATAGTAGGAGGACCGTGCAGGATTTTGCTGACCACCAGTATATATATAGCAGTACGTTACAGTAGTCCATTGCTCTACCTCTGTGTTGTCAAGTATACTATCCATCCATACCTGTGCTGCATTGTAGTTGTGAGCAGTATTATAGTAGGAGGACAGTGCAGAATTTTGCTGACAACCAGTATATATATAGCAGTACGGTACAGTAGTCCATTGCTCTACCTCTGTGTTGTCAAGTATACTATCCATCCATACCTGTGCTGCATTGTAGTTGTGCGCAGTATTATAGTAGGAGGACAGTGCAGAATTTTGCTGACCACCAGTATATATATATATAGCAGTACAGTACAGTAGTCCATTGCTCTACCTCTGTGTTGTCAAGTATACTATCCATCCATACCTGTGCTACATTGTAGTTGTGCGCAGTATTATAGTAGGAGTTCAGTGCAGAATTTTGCTGACCACCAGTATATATATATAGCAGTACGGTACAGTAGTCCATTGCTCTACCTCTGTGTTGTCAAGTATACTATCCATCCATACCTGTGCTGCATTGTAGTTGTGCGCAGTATTATAGTAGGAGGACAGTGCAGGATTTTGCTGACCACCAGTATATATATAGCAGTACGGTACAGTAGACCATTGCTCTACCTCTGTGTTGTCAAGTATACTATCCATCCATACCTGTGCTGCATTGTAGTTGTGAGCAGTATTATAGTAGGAGTACAGTGCAGAATTTTGCTGACCATCAGTATATATATAGCAGTACGGTACAGTAGTCCATTGCTCTACCTCTGTGTCGTCAAGTATACTATCCATATATGTGCTGCATTGTAGTTGTGCTCAGTATTATAGTTGGAGGACAGTGCAGAATTTTGCTGACCACCAGTATATATATATAGCAGTACGGTACAGTAGTCCATTGCCTACCTCTGTGTCGTCACATATACTATCCATATATGTGCTGCATTGTAGTTGTACGCAGTATTATAGTTGGAGGACAGTGCAGAATTTTGCTGACCACCAGTATATATATAGTAGTACGGTACAGTAGTCCATTGCTCTACCTCTGTGTCATCAAGTATACTATCCGTCCATACCTGTGCTGCATTTTAGTTGTGCGCAGTACTGTATATAGTAGGAGGACAGTGCAGAATTTTGCTGACCACCAGTATATATATAGCAGTATGGTACAGTAGTCCATTGCGCTACCTCTGTGTCGTCAAGTATACTATCCATATCTGTGCTGCATTGTAGTTGTGCGCAGTATTATAGTAGGAGGACAGTGCAGAATTTTGCTGACCACCAGTATATATATAGCAGTACGGTACAGTAGTCCATTGCTCTACCTCTGTGTCGTCACGTATACTATCCATCCATACCTGTGCTGCATTTTAGATGTGCGCAGTATATAGGAGGACAGTGCAGAATTTTGCTGACAACCAGTATATATATAGCAGTATGGTACAGTAGTCCATTGCTCTAACTCTGTGTCGTCATGTATACTATCCATCCATACCTGTGCTGCATTTAGTTGTGCGCAGTATATAGTAGGAGGACAGTGCAGAATTTTGCTGACAACCAGTATATATATAGCAGTATGGTACAGTAGTCCATTGCTCTACCTCTGTGTCGTCAGGTATACTATCCATATCTATGCTGCATTGTAGTTGTGCGCAGTATTATAGTAGGAGGACAGTGCAGAATTTTGCTGACCAACAGTATATATATAGCAGTACGGGACAGTAGTCCATTGCTCTACCTCTGTGTTGTCAAGTATACTATCCATCCATACCTGTGCTGCATTTTAGTTGTGCGCAGTATTATAGTAGGAGTACAGTGCAGACTTTTGCTGACCATCAGTATATATATAGCAGTATGGTACAGTAGTCCATTGCTCTACCTCTGTGTCGTCAAGTATACTGTCCATATATGTGCTGCATTGTAGTTGTGCGCAGTATTATAGTAGGAGGACAGTGCAGAATTTTGCTGACCACCAGTATATATATATATATAGCAGTATGGTACAGTAGTCCATTGCTCTACCTCTGTGTTGTCAAGTATACTATCCATCCATACCTGTGCTGCATTGTAGTTGTGCGCAGTATTATAGTAGGAGTTCAGTGCAGAATTTTGCTGACCACCAGTATATATATAGCAGTACGGTACAGTAGTCCATTGCTCTACCTCTGTGTTGTCAAGTATACTATCCATCCATACCTGTGCTGCATTGTAGTTGTGCGCAGTATTATAGTAGGAGGACCGTGCAGGATTTTGCTGACCACCAGTATATATATATAGCAGTACGGTACAGTAGTCCATTGCTCTACCTCTGTGTTGTCAAGTATACTATCCATCCATACCTGTGCTGCATTGTAGTTGTGAGCAGTATTATAGTAGGAGGACAGTGCAGAATTTTGCTGACAACCAGTATATATATAGCAGTACAGTACAGTAGTCCATTGCTCTACCTCTGTGTCGTCAAGTATACTACACATATCTGTGCTGCATTGTAGTTGTGCGCAGTATTATAGTAGGAGGACAGTGCAGAATTTTGCTGACCACCAGTATATATATAGCAGTACGGTACAGTAGTCCATTGCTCTACCTCTGTGTCATCAAGTATACTATCCATCCATACCTGTGCTGCATTTTAGTTGTGCGCAGTACTGTATATAGTAGGAGGACAGTGCAGAATTTTGCTGACTACCAGTATATATATAGCAGTATGGTACAGTAGTCAATTGCGCTACCTCTGTGTCGTCAAGTATACTATCCATATCTGTGCTGCATTGTAGTTGTGCGCAGTATTATAGTTGGAGGACAGTGCAGAATTTTGCTGACCACCAGTATATATATAGCAGTACGGTACAGTAGTCCATTGCTCTACCTCTGTGTCATCACGTATACTATCCATCCATCCATACCTGTGCTGCATTTTAGATGTGCGCAGTATATAGGAGGACAGTGCAGAATTTTGCTGACAACCAGTATATATATAGCAGTACGGTACAGTAGTCCATTGCTCTAACTCTGTGTCGTCAAGTATAATATCAATCCATACCTGTGCTGCATTTTAGTTGTGCGCACTATATAGTAGGAGGACTGTGCAGAATTTTGCTGACAAAAAGTATATATATAGCAGTATGGTACAGTAGTCCATTGCTCTACCTCTGTGTCGTCAGGTCTACTATCCATATCTGTGCTGCATTGTAGTTGTGCGCAGTATTATAGTAGGAGGACAGTGCAGAATTTTGCTGACCACCAGTATATATATAGCAGTACGGGGCAGTAGTCCATTGCTCTACCTCTGTGTCGTCAAGTATACTATCCATATCTGTGCTGTGTCGAATACTGTGACAGAGGCAACCTGCTGAAGGTCTAACAGTTATATATATGTACTACGGGATAGTACGTATATTATGTATACAACCAATAATCACAATATCAAAAGGTTCTCATATTCACTAGTATAGTATAAAGGCATAAGAGAATCCATCTTGATTCTAGCTAGATGATACAGCAAATTCATCTTGAACTTTTTACACACTGAGAGACGAGAAAAACAACTTTCTTGGCAGTATTAATTCCACATACGCACATCCGAAAAGCTCACAGTGTCCAGCTTAATTCCTAATATGGACACAGTTGAAGATCACGAGTATCTTTGAGTATTCTTGACAATTGTCCTAATATTGCATAACACTATTGCATAACACTGTATTCCAGATGCATGAAATCATATGGGAGGATTTATATAAGAATGGGGCGTAACTGTGTATTATATAAAACTCATTGTTGTTACGTGTATCTGTTGTTAAAAGGATTTGACCCAGGCTGAGAGGATGTTACCTCTCCCCTGTATACGGGCGTGGCCTTTTTAATAAATAATAATTGATTTTTATAAATCCATTTTCAATTCATTCTTTTACCTAACAACCCAAACAGCAACAAGATGGTTAATTTAGTTAACCCTAGGAAATTCAACAGATGGGGGCTCGGTCCTTGGAACTATAGATCTCGATCTCTTCATCAAATTCTCAAAGGGGTGTGCCAGCCAGCAGCTGAGGATGGTAGGAACGTCCCCAGTCATTACAGCACTGGTAAGTATAGAATACCATGGTATGTGCTATATTCCAGTACATGCTGTTTCTATACCTGCCAGCTGTCTGTGTGATTGTATTTTTTATAATATGAGAATTAGGAGTGGAGAGATTGACTAAACTAGGAAAATAACTCAGGGACCTGTTTGTTGTTGTTTGTTTGTAAAATGAATACCAAAGGTGTGTTCAAGTCGGTTGAAGGACCAAGTAACTCGGGAATGATGATTGACAGATGCTGTTGCATGTAAATAAGAATACCAAAATTAAATCAAAGATTTGAGCAAAGAAACAGTGACCGGGGTTTTTCACTCTATGAATGATTGCGTGAATAAGTGCTTTGGACCATCTTCACGAGGTCTGAATGTGTTCCAATCTGCATTTACAGTATCACGTGCCCTCGTTAACGCTGTAAGTGACAGATAAGATAAGAGCCAAATAAAGTAAAAAGCACATAGACCACCTCCCCTTGTTAGTCAGCTACACGTGTGTAAGAAGGGTACATGAAATAAATAGAGTGAACAACCTGAAGTTATAGGGATTATATGTAATTGAGTGTAATAATATATTGCAATACTGAGCAACTCTAAAGAGGTGTTGTGCTAACCATAACCTAAGCCTGTTTGCTAACATTGTAGTGCACGAAGAGACTAGCAACTTTAACATGGCATGTTGCTTTGTGATTGTAGTTTGTGATAAGAGGGTCTACTGCAGCTTCCCAGTTGACAGACGTGTCGCGTGGGTGAAAAATTGCAGGGATTGCGAATTTTTCCAGCGTATGGGAAGGGCAGGGAGGATTAACCCTAAGTGTGCATATCATGTATGGAAGAAATATTCCATAGAAGCACCAATTTTGTATAGTACTGTGACAAAGGGTACAGTCTATGTTTTGCATTTCAATCATGCTGTATAATATTGGCCTGATCAACCAATACTAAGCGTATTTTGAAATCGGCAAAACTGTTGAAATCTGCAAGATATTGAAGTTTGCAAACTGTATTTAAATTTTTTGTGTTTTATGGTGTCGTGTGTGGGACATAATGGGCAGTGTTTGTTCAGTTAAGTATATTCTCAGATCTGTGTCTAATAGAAACCTTCTGTCTGTGATTGGCATGGTTACAAGTTTTGAAATAAGGTTTATATATATATATATATATATATATATATATTTGTGAACGGAGGAAACAGAAGAGTTGATGTCCGTGTTCAAATGGCTTTTGGCAGATCTGTAGTTAAAAATATGTGTTTATCTAATGTTACTATTGAAATATAAAGAAAAGTTTTTTCCCTTGTAAAATAAGAAGAAAAAAAAAAAGAAAAAAAAGCCTTCAGTTTCCAACGCTGTGTAGCATGGAGAGCCAG